>NC_056538.1:21404807-21706923 GCF_910596095.1 Thunnus maccoyii
AGTAGGGGTTTAGGTTGTTGTGTCTGAGCAGTCTTAACTTCATTGTTATCCAAAACCTCAGTTTTTTCTTTCCAAACAACAATTTGAGGCTAGTGTTTTAGAAATCATCCACTTTGGGGACCGTTTACACAAAGCTTGATATAGGCTTGTGTATTAGATCTTACATCTCCAGTCAGTAATTTTAACAAATAAACCACAATGTTTCTTTCTCTACATACTTTTTATGTACTGTTGATCTACATATTTAAAGTTGAAGTATAATTTGAATTCTTCTTGCTTTTTGTGCTAAAAATCATATAAGCGATGATGATATTGCAGCTTTTGTGTCTATTTTTCCAGTTTGGAAAAGACTGTCCTCCCAAGACAAATGTCACAATAGTTTGTAATGTCAGTTGCCCAGAAGCGACATATAGTCATGTTTGAGTAACAGATGCCATCTAGCAGCTCAGATGATGTTTATAAATCAATGACAGTTTTCCTCATTCGAAGGAGGAGGGGTGGATGGAAGATATAACCCAGCAGTGGACAGGAGACCGCTGTTCATTTCCTGTTTCCAACCACAAGTTGGGACATTTAAAAAAAAACAAAAACGTAACTACGATCACCCCCTAACCTTAACCCCGTGGTTGTTATTGTAGCCATGACAACGAAGATCACTTTATTTGAGGAAGTAATAACTTTAACCCACACCACATGTTTCTCTAAACTTATCAAAGTGATCATTTTAACCCAAACCATGATCTTTCCCTAAACAAGACTTAAGAATAGCATTGTCACATCTTAAAACATAATTATTTTTTATGGTTAAGGTTAAAGTTTATGATTTTGGAAAACACAGACAAATATAGCGGCACCAGATTAGAAAATGCTCCTATGTGTTGTTGTTGACTGCATAGTCAAACAACCTGTTTGGTTGTTTAATTTGGAAGACTTTTGCTGTGGAAACAGCTACTAAACTTCTGTCTTGTTTTCAACCTTTCGTAGTACACTTGTGACTGCATATTGTATGACCTACGAAGGTTCATACAAGACATTTTCCCCCAGTTTTCAAAAAGCTCTCACACCATAGCATTGGCTGTAAACTGTTTAAGACATCTGTCTTTTTACAACATTCAACATTTGGGAGGACCCATCGTGCTGTTAAGTTTCAATTCCAATCGGAAAGTGGAAACTAGTTAGCCTAGCTTGCTAACATTAGAACTAATTCCCACCAGACCTCACGCTCCCTGGAGAACTCTAATGTATGTGACTCTGTCACTGCGAAAAAATAAATTTAAGTTTGACCAAATAAGCTTCTAGCCCTTATCTCTAGGATATCTCTAGATTTCTGAGCAAAAATACTTGTACCACTTGTTAGCAGATTCCATAACTGTGGTTATTTTGGGGCAAAACGTTTCTTTTCTTTAGATTATGATATTAGATTATGATAGAATGTGCCTTTAAATTAGTGCATGTTTGTACATAAGTAGTGAGCTGTTTTTGTAAAGTGGTGTTACTGCATGAGAGATGCTCAAAACATTAGTGTTAGTAAGTGGGCATACTTATCCTGTTATCATCTAGTCCTGTGCAGATCCATTTATAGAATTTATTTTTGGGACTAACTAAACAGGATATACCATATCTGATTTCTTGCATAGCTCGGCCTACACGGGACATTATGAAAGGAGGCTTTTATTAGCACATAGCCATGAAGTAAACAGTGAACACACAGCCAGCAGATATCAACTTTGTCTGGCTCTATTCATGAGCGAGTCCTCCCTTGAAGCGTCTCCTCTAAATGTCTCTCTGTCCTCAGAGAGGCCACCATTTCTACATCCATCTGTGGATACGCTGCCTCAGCATAGACACACACGCGCACACACACACACACACACACACACACACACACACACACACACACACACACACACACAACACACACACACATCCATCTTTAAACATGCTGCATCAGCATGGAGACATGACACAACAACATCAGAGCCAAAATACATACAAGGGCATTCAGGAATAGCCTACCACCACATGAAATGGTCTCTCTTTCACCTTTTGGGACCCTTTCATTCTTTCACTTTCCTTCCTCTTTTCAACAGATTTATGTGACTCACATAAAATCCTGATAACTACAACTCTGCATACAAATTTCTCTCCCAATACGACAATTTCTAGTGTTGCGTATGTGTGCATCTGCATGTGTTTTTTGCATGGGGCTGGAGGGCCCTGGATGTTTAGGCAGTCTGGAGGTAATATCAGCATCTCTGCGTGCTGAGTTGAGATGTCCCATTGCTATTTCTGCTCCTGCTGCTACTGCTGTTGTGAACAGAATATCTAATCAGTTATGGCCTAATCCATTCCTGTTAGTCTGTCTCACCCCCTTCCCCCCTCTCCAAAGTAACTTGACTTCTTTCTCCAAGTACACTGACCACCTCCCCTCCTCCTCATTCTCTTCCTCCTCCCTGCTTCTTTTACCTCACCATCCTCCGACTATACTTTCAAAGTACCCCATTTGTAATTCTTCAAGAGGGATGCGGTAAAACAAACATTTAAATTAAACTGCAGACAAGTAAGGTGTATGGGGATGGAGGAAGAGGCAGATGGAGAGTGGGAGCAACAGAACATTAATTCACTCCAGGACAGCAAGTCGTCTGCCAATTTGTTCTCCCGCTTTTGTCGTTTGGCAGCGCCGTAAGTCTGTCTACCCCTGTCTTGCCTTTCCTCCATCTCCTCTTCCCTCTATCTGTCACTGACCCTCCGCTCTTCATCTGATCTCAGGAGTTTGGGCACTGTGCAGCCGAACTTCTGAAGTGTAATCCTTCACTTTCAACCCTGAACACATAAACACACACATTGGCACTCAGGCAAACAGCAAACAAACACTTTCTCTCTTCTGCAGTCGCCCACATACAGTGACACACAGATGGATCTCAGTAAAACAGCAGAGTCCTGTAGAATCATGAGCATTCACCTCAGGTAGGTAATCACGTTAAAGTGGCTTTGGTGCCTGGTTAATGGTATTGCAGGCTGCAACAGGCAGGAAGTTGGAGACAGGGTTAGTCTCTCACTGCTGTGTTACTGGACATTTTGAATTGATTATGCATATGTGTTCCACTTTGGAAGGCATTGCACGATAGCACTTAAATTATGACATAATTGAAGAGAGAAATTAAAATGGGACAAGAGAGAGTTTGAAAGATCCAAATGGAAACAAAGAACAGATGTGTTATTATTTTGGTAAAAAACATATTATATGTCGGGCCTGCATGTTGGGAGGGTTTAGGGGTTTTTACAGTGTGAACTTTGCATATTCTCTCCATACCTTCATGGGTTTCCTCCCATAGTGCAAAGTCATGCAGGTTAGGTGAATTAATGATTCTAAATTGCCAATAGGTGTGATTGTGAGTGTGAATGGTTGTCTTTCTATGTTTGTTAAGCCTGTGAGAGTGACCAGGGCGTAACTGCCTCTCACCCAATGAATGCTGGGATAGGCTCCAGCTATTCCTGCAAAGGATAAACATATGTATATAATCAGATAAGATGGATGGATGCTGTATGAATAAAATTATTATTCAAAGCATCTCCTCCATCTGGAGGGGAACTTGAAATATTGAAAAAGTCAAAAGTGACTTGAATCACGAGACAGCACATGTTTACATTAGTAACATGTTACAGAAAACTACGGTCTTTCCCTAATCAAACCTTAAATAGTAAATGCCTTTTCTGGTTGAACATTTCAGCCCTGTGTCACCTTTTCGATACTCCCAGCATCACTGATTGGGTTGTGGAGTACACCTGTACATCACTGCAGCAAATAAAACCACTGGAGGCCAAGTGCTTTAATTGAGCTTTTGTTGCCTTAACTTGCCTAAACACTCATGGAACTCTTGCAATAATTTAAGAGACAAATTAGTAGTATACAAACAAAACTTCTAGGAGACGGGGGTGGAGTGGTATGTAAACTTTGGCAGAATTTCTGAATCCTACTGCTCTACCAAGGTATCATAATAAAAAAATCTGCTTGCAGATGTACAATTTGTTAGCAGTCAGCTAAAGCTTGATTAATGCATCTAAAACATTGTAATATTACCTGATCCACACTTACATGAGTAACCAAATTTGATTTTCAGATTTGTAATTTGTTTGTGTCCCAAACATTTCTTTCTGCCAAATGACCTCCGCTCCCAGGGGAGTGCAGGGAACAAGGCTCGACTGAGTATGATTTCTGTCTCTGCATCTGTCATGAGCGTGTTTGTTGTTTTATCCCCTCCCCCCGCAGTTATAAACATGCATTCATGAATTTACTCATTGCCCCCATCACTCACTCCTTTAATTAGAAAATAATCAGAGTTGGATGAGAGGTTCATTAAATCTCATCCTTGAGAGCCATCAGCCACAAACACAGGAGTGGGATATTTATCACTCTTATGAAAAGAACTCGGATACCCCCTCTCGCTTTGTTTTCACTGCTGAGAGACAGAACATTGGCTGGGAGGACAGAATCAACAGACTTACACAGACTTACACAGAGGAATGAGCAAGCAACAAGGGTGAGTCTAGGATCGGACCTGTAGGGGGACCTTTAATGAGAATGCGCAATGCATACAGTGCCTTGTAAAAGTGTTCAACGCCCCTGCTACATAACATAGCATTTCACTGGGTAACAATTAATACATTCATATTTTTCTATATATGATATTTTAATTTACAACAATAATAATTTTAATAAATTACTAGTAAGTAGCATGTGTTTTACACCACAATTTTTTTTTCAAGAAAATGAATAATGGAATATGCTGTTTGCAAAAGTATTCATCATCTTTCACTTTGGCAAACCTCAATTCAATTAGATACACAATGTTATCTTTAGAAGCAACCTAATTAGTTGGGTGGTATATTATAGTAGTATAACAATAATGGTTCAGAAGGAACAATGTCAGATTTCAATATAATACACCTGTTCACCCTTAGTTAGTTAATGAAACCAGAGGCAAAGACTCAATCATAATGACCAGAACTTTCCAAAGTCAGTACAAGACAAAGTTATAGCAAAGTAGATATGTGGAGAAATGTACAGAACATTGTTTCAGTCTCTGAACCAAATGGAGACAGTCCACCATATCATCAAGCAATGAAAGAAGCATCATACAATACAGATACTGTCAAGTCAGACCATCCCACCCATCTGTGCACCTGGGCAAGAAGCAAACTGGTAAGAGATAACAACCTGAGACCAAGAACAGCTTTGAAAAAGTTCAGTGGCTGCAGTAAGAGAAAGAGTGCATGAGTCACATTTTCTGTTCCAATGCTTCAATTCATTCTCCATAAATGTACTGGCCCAATTCTATCACAATAAAAAACATTGTGACTACTTTAACTAAAATAATAAAGTGCATCAGTTAGCTCATTAGCTGGCACGTGTGCAAGCAGACTAGCTCAGAGAGCCAATATTAGCCAATAATCTCTGAGCTAGAACAATGTCAGCTAACGTTCTTTGACACTATTCACACCATGGAATTATAACCAGAAACTTTCTAAGTCTTAAATCAACTTTGTTATGACTCCATAACCCACACAAACAACATTAACTAACTTTAACAGTGCCCACACAAATGACATTCACGCACTGCCATGTTTAAAATCAGAAATTAGCAAATTTACAATCGGGCTAGCTCAGAGATGATCTAACCGTTAGCTAGCTAGCTAGCTTGTGAGCTCACAAATAAAGTTACAACCCGAAAATTCCGGCAGTTAACACTATGGCTCAATCTGAAACAATGTCAGTGTCTGATAACTTCTTCACCTCTAAGCCTAATGTTAAAATTATGTTGATACAACCAAATACCCTACATCAAATCAACGTTCAGTAATAACAACCAATTTGACCCAACTTTCTCTGTAAGCACATTCAGCAATTTTATTTGCTGATGTTTCAACTTACTTGTGTTTTTCTGCACCATGAAATCCTAAATTCACTACCTAGCTACTTCTTGCACGCCCATTTTGACACTAGGGGTGAGTAGGAAGTGTAGAATGGTGCTGATTTTCCATTTACAAGCATTTAAGTTCACACACTCTAAAATTAGAGGGCTAGAAATGATTTCAAAGAATAATAATTAATAATAATAATCATTATTGTCAGTTTAGGGGTGCTGAGATGAAATTTAGGTGTGCTTAAGCACCTCTAAAAAGAGTCGCTAGCTAGCAAGCTAAAGAAAGAAAGGGTTTTAATGGAAGGGAGTAATACAGTGTGAGAGTGGGAGGGAAGTACAGAAAGTGAGGGAGTGAGGAAAGGAAGAGGAGAAAAAAGAGAAGATCATTAGAGAAGTGCTAATTAACAGAAACCACACTGTTTAGCAGCACTTTGTCTCCATGCAATATTGATCCTTCATGACCATTATGGAGCGGATGTTTTTTGCTGCTTTCAGCTTGGGTTTCCTCTTTCCCCTTTCTTTTTCTCTTTCTTTCTACAAAAGTTAATACATCAGCTCTGAATCACTGTCTTGCAGCAACCTGTGAAAATCCATGTGTTTTTTTCCACCATGAAACATGCAGCAAAAATAGCTGCGAAATGACCCAAGAAGCCAATTTTGTTGCGGAAATGCCTTCCTCCTCTAATTGCATCATCATGACATTAAATATGATGCAAAGAATGTGATCCCTGCAGAGAAAGGCAGATAGACAGACAGACAGGAGGTTGGTGTCAACAAGCAGATTATAGCCAGTGAGGAAAACCGTGCAGCAATGAAATAGAGTGAAAGAGAGAGGGAAAGAGTGATGGATGGGTGCGTAGACATTTAATGGTGTAACATGGACAGTGATGGACAGATGGAGAGGAAAGGACAGCAGATAGATGGTGTAGCCTATGGATGGAGAGAAAGCTGTGACAGAGGAGAGCATAGAAGTGAGCGGCAGTCGTGTGAGTCGTCTGTTCGGCGCGTGCAAGATTGAAGAATGTCTGTAATATCCCTTTATTGTTATAGTGCATGTTGCAGGGCTTGCTGTTGGACATTGTGATTCTTCAAAAGGCTTTAACTGGATTACAGCGGTATCAGGCTCAGCCATCAGAGAGAGATACAGCAGCTGTGTTGTGTTGGGTCTGCCGACAGTACACTGTCTGTCACCATGCTGTCTCCAACAGCAACTTCCGCTGCTGATATCTGAAGTCTAGACTTGATCACATATCACAAAATATGTGATCAAAATGACATGGAGATTACAGTGGGATCCTTAATGTCAAAACAAAGCAAGATAATATTTTTGGCATCAGTATTGATTTATATTCTAATCTGATAGCTGCTCTGATATGGAACACTACTTTTTTAACCACTAATACAGCACATGGCAATGTCTCTCACAACGGATGATTCCATTGCGAGAGTGGCTTAGTGAAGGTGATCACCCTGCCGTCTTTACCCCCACTCTTTGCTGAAGTGGTACGAGCCGACTTTGATCAATGTGGATCGATGTGGATGAGTGTGCAGCCGGAAGGCGCTACGTGGAAAGGGAGGGGGTGATGGCCCTCTGCTCTGTCGCTCAGTGCGTGTGTGGGAGGGAATTAAGACACACTGTGTCATGCTTTTCTCCGTGATGTATCACACTAACAAAATATATCCTTAACCTACAAATGACTCTGTCTCGGTCTCTTGTCTCTTTTCTCACTGTCTGTCCCTTTGTCTCTCACTTTCGCTCTCTTGTGTGTCTTCATGGGCACAGTGCCTGCTGAATTTGCAATGGCAAAATTAAGGTCCTGAGGGGTGGAAATGGTTATTTCACTGTTTTTAACAAATCTTGCTTTTGTGCTGAGTATTATTGGATAAGAAATTTGTAACTTCAGCATGAAAAAATCAAATTCTTAAATCTAAATGTTCTTCATCTGCTTCTTTTCTATTCCACATTTGGGCCTTGTTTTCTTTTTTCCTGAAATTGTCAGAACTCATAAAGAACACCCAAAGCTTCAGTTTGAGGATTTTCCAGCTCTGTGGTTGTTGATGCTACAAAGGATTACATGCTGTAGCTCTGTATTACTGGTATTTCCCTTTGTATTAAGCTTTGATGGTTAGTCTTCAAAAAAGGAAGCACTGGCTACAAAAAAAATAAAAAATTCTGGCCATTCTCCTCGTGTGTGTGCACTGAGCATGTCTGTGCATTGTAGTGTGTGTGGGTGTGCTTGCGGTGGGTATCATCACTTTATAGAGTAATGAATGCTAATCCTCTCTTATCTGCTTTAACCTCGAGGAAATGACACTAGCTGCTGATGCCAGTACAGTGACACACTGTGTTGGAGGAGAATGGTTATTGTGTGTGTGTGTGTGCACGTGTGGAGCTGTGTGTGTAGACATGTACCACATGCGCACGTTAGAAGAGACGTCTCTACTCGTTGTTGACAACTTTCTCCTCAGTTTTTCTCGCTCTGAGCTTCAGGGCGTGGTCTTGTGATTATCTGCCACGTCCCCCATGACTCATCAGGAGTAGAATAGAATAGAACATTCCAGCCCTCTGACTCCACTGCATCTGATCCCGGCTCATCTCAACAGGAGTGCAGAAAAAAGTAATATCGACATTTGATACTAAATCCCTCCTCAGGTCATATGAAATTTCTGTGCACTCATGCCTCTGTGTCTGTGTTTGCTGTTTGCATCCACTCGTGCAGTTTCCACGAGCCTGTTGCCAGCAATGTCTTTTGTTTTCACTTTGGAGCCACTTTTGTGTAGCTGCTAAAGATCACAGCATAAAGCAAAGGCAGCTGCCAGTCTTTGTCGGTGAGCATCTTTTGTTCATTCACAAGGACAACTCCATTTTCTCTTTTCCCTTTTTTTCACACTCTCTGACTTTTTCATGTTTCTCTCTTCAAATAGTAATAATATAGGCAAACAACATTTTAAGGTTGTTTAGATGTAAAAAAAACAAACAAAAAAACGACAACAACAAAGAGGTCTGTTCCCAGCAGCCATTGAAGCTCATATGTCAGCAGAATGAGCGTTACAAAGATGGGCAGAAAATAATTAGGCCTAAAAGCTGTTGAATCCTGTGTGCCTGTTCACCAGTCTTCCATTAAGGCTGTTTTAATGGGTCTGCTCTCTGCCTGCCTCCTTGGCACATTGAATGGGAGATAAAAACTGAATTAGGCTAAACTTTAGAGATTGTGAATCAAGAACGCTTAGGCTGAGAGTGAAGGAGAGATGAGGGCAGAAAGAAAAAGACGAACAGATAGAGGATGAAGGAAGAGGGTTAATTGAAAGAGAAATAGAGAAGAAGGGCCAGATCTCAGGGGCTGTGGGGTGGCCTCTCTCTACATCACTATCTGTGTATGTGTGTGTGTGTGCTGGTGAATGTGTGTGTGTGTTTGTCTGTCTGGGGGGAGACAATGTTGTGGACCTAATGAGAACAAAGCTAATTAGAGACTTTGCCGTGCACAATTCTACAATGATGTTCCCACAGGACCCAGGACAGCACTTGCCACCTATACCGCACCCTCCAGAGAGAAAAAGAGAGCGTAGAGACTTTTTCATTTTAACTTTTTTCATCCTCCATGTCAAGCAGATTTTACAAGCAAGCGGCTATATGAGCGCAGCCAGGTCAATTGAAGGAGCACAGTGAGCAAAGATGAAAAGGAGGCTCTGCTGCTGACTTTGGGACTTTGACATTAGGCTTACATAATAGTTTTACACACATCCCAACATTTCTGTAGCTTTTTCTCAAATGCTACAGAAATGGTGACATTTCGGACTATGGGGATGTTAAATTGCTCATTTTCAAAGCAGGCAGCAGCAGATATGTATTTATTTGTCCAACCCCAAGAGGGTCTAACAATCACATGATATATAGTACAGGCCCACTGTGTGGCTCATCTCCAGTGTCCACCCTTATGTCCACAAGGACCTAGGGCTGTCCCACTGTAATCAGCAACTGCTTGAGGGCTCTTTAGTTGACTTCTGAGCCCTTTACACGCTCATTTTCTGTTAGACTTTGCTCAAGGGAATAACCCAAGGTGCACAGTGTTGTGACATTAAAACCACAATGGTAATGTAAAAAAGAGAAACATAAAAAACACAGGAAGTAATGGAAATGTTTCTGTAAGTAAAAACACATGTCACCATGTGTATTTGTGTGCTTCATGCTGGTATAATTTTAGAATATGTTGATTTTGTCCAGCAGCATTATTTTAGGAACAGGAAGCACTCCAGCTCATTTGAATATGTATGAGATATGAGCCTCACTTAATTGTCCACACAAATTTCTCTGTCAACTGTGGGTTACGTCATTTCACAAATTGCTGCTCCATTTCTTACACAGGGTTTGAAGCCCTACACCCTCCTGCACTCAGGCACTTAACACTGATCACACAGGTGATGTCAACTAAAGTCTCAGTGCTTATGGCTTAGGTGGACATTTGAACTGCATCTGTACCTCTGTATCCATCTATAACATTATCTCTTGCCACTCATCCTGCAGGGTCAAGGGGGTCTGGATCCTATCCTAGCTAACATTGTGTGAGAAGGACACTGGACAGGTTGCTAGTCTCTGAACATCAAACATATAGACAGACAGTATAGACAGTTCACCTAATGTGTCTTTTGACTATGGGTTTTTGTCTGACCACGTTTTCAAATGAGAAATTTGAAAATGTCATCTTGGGCTGTGCGAAACTGTGTTGAAAATTTTGTCACTTTCATCTGACATCAAGTAGACTAAACAATTAATCAGTTAATGTAAAATGAATCGATAGATTAACTGACAATGAAAATGAGTTACTTAGTTACAGCCCTAGTTGGGAGGCAGCCATTCTAACCAATGAGCAACAGTGTCAGCCGCATGCCGCATATTATTATCAAATTAGCAATGATATCATTGGGCAAGCTTGGATTTGGAAAGGGATTTCACTGTGAAGCGTACAACATTATGCCTGCAACTAAAGACCATTTTGATTATTGTTTAATCTGATGATTATTTTCTTAATGAATCAATTAATCATTTTGTCTATAATATAGAAAATAGTGAAAAATGCCTGTTATAACTTCTTAGAGCCTAAGGTGACATCTTCAAACATCTTGTTTTGTCTGATCCACAAAAAAGCTTCAAATGCTCACATTTGAGAAGCTGCAACCAGCACGTGTTTGACATTTTTCCTTAAAATAGGGACTAAAACATTTATTCAATTATAAAAATGATTGCTGATTAATTTTCTGTCGATTGGCTAATCAATGAATCAACTAAGCATGCAGCTCTATACAACATCTTATAATGAATTCACCCTGATTATTTAAATAACATATGTTAAGTGTATAGCTTAAAATTAATTAAAATAGAGAACAAGGTATAACAGAAAAGTATTTGCTCTTGTCTGTTTTTGCTAAAAGCAACACATATGTATTTTATTTACAGGGCAATACTAAAATGCATTATGTTAAACTTATGATAATTATGATCAGGTTATAAATAACCAGCATTTTCCCCCCCCTACATCACTGAACATGAGAAAAACATGAATGAATCAGTTAAATGTCAGTTTAACATGGACCACTTGAGCCATGAGACATTTCAGCCATGTCTAATAGTGGATGACAAACAGGGAACAGCTCATCTCGACAGTGGCAGAGTGCCGTCATTAGCCATGACAGCTAATGATTTTGCCCCATCATTAGCTTCCTGTGCTAACGATTCTGTACCCACACCCACCCAAAACATGCTAAGACATTGCCATACTAAGTAGTGCTTTTGGGGGCTGTAATTGGTGTTTTGGCTAATTGAGCACTACGGCTAAAAGCTTTGAGCGGACTCTGCGTCATTTGTGACGTGCAGGAGCTTCGCTGTCTGAGGCAGCGTTTTTTCTGTGAACTCATCAGCTGTTTTATTCCGGTTATAGTTTCTACTAGCTGTGTTGTATCACCTCTATCTATCATTGTCTGTGATTCTTCTGTCCACACATCTATCTGTTCTATGTCTCAACGGCTTATCCCTCTGCCCAGTTAAATGAGATTTTAAAGCCATTAACTGATCCAGGCTATTATACTAATGCACCAGAGGTGTTCCAGATTTGATAGATGATTGGAAAGAGATAATGAGACTTATATAGACATCTAGTATGAGCAGTGGCACACGGAAAGACGGAGAGAGAGAGAAGACGAAGGAAACAGGATGTTTTTTCTCTGTAGACTGCGGAGAAAAAAACATGTTTGTCATCAGGTTTCCTTTCTACCATGCGGCATGATAGGCCGGTGGTTTGCAGCTGGAGTGTGTTGTGTAACACATTAATATGCTGTATTAATGTGTGAGTGTGTGTTAGTGTGTGTTGTGGGCAGTCTGGCAGCACTCTCAGTCCTCAGACAGGCCGTTCTTTGTGCTGTGTCTGATGTCATAATTTGTCTGATGTATCCTTGCCAACAGAAACCTGTGGTCAAGAAAGCACATGCCGGTGTGTTTGTGTGTGTGTGTGTTTGTGTGTGTGTGTGTGTGGTCTGTCATGGGCTACTTTTTGTGGACAAATTTCAGGCTTATGAACAGTTCATTGGGGATGGCTTGTCCAATTGGGGACAAAAGCTGTGTCCCCCAACTGGGGAAAAGCTGATTTTTGGGTCAGTGTAGTTTTAGGCAAGTAGTGGTGATGATTAGTGTTAGGTAAGTCTGTGTAATGTCCCCAAAAGTGACCATGGTCTGATATGTGTGTGTGTGTGCATGCACTTGTATGCTTGTGTATTCTCATCACGTCCCTCATCCAGACGCCGTTTTCTTGATTGATGGTTGTCTTTTGGAGCAGGAGGGAGAGATGGTGCCATTGGGAGAGAATTAATAATGCACAGGGGTTTGGGACGGTGGCTCGGTCCAGACTTGAGCTCTACAGTTGTCACACTGGTCACGGTGTTCACTGTGCAGCAGCCGCGGTCTGAGGGGAGCTCAGACACAGCGAGAGCAGAGAGAGAATGCGGAAAAGATCAGAGGCTGTTGGATTATGTGTGGTTAAATTGGAATGAGTCATTCTGGATGAGTAGATTAAAAGATCATTTAGAATCAATGGGTGATTACGGGAGTGAACATGCAGAAGGGCCTGGTGGAAAGCAATGCGCCATTCAACCCTTGGAGGATGTGGATATCTGCCAGCAAAGACACTGCTCAAATCACTCGCACAGACTGCTTTGATTAATATTAATAGGAAAAGCATACTCCGCATTCGGTTTTCGTACCTCTCTCTGACTGTCTACCTTCCACTTCTTCTGTTCTTGTTTTTGTCTCTGTTGCTAGTCCGTGAGTGGAATTCTGCCATGGGTTTTATTCTCTGGGATTCCACAGACACATCCTTCAGAGAGCTGCCAAAGTACCACAGGCAACAAATAAGACTGACAGTATGAGGTTTTGATCATATAGTCCCACAGCGTGTACTCACACACACACACACACACACACACACACACACACACACACACACACACAAAATAGTAAGTCAGTTACTTCACAAACACGTGACCCAAAAGTCCTGACCATCAGCTTTGCCAATGTGGGTATAAGCGACTTTTATCTGCAATTATAATTAAAAAGCATCCTTAACATTTAACTCATTGTAATTTAAAAATACCTCTTTATTTCATTGAATTCAGTGAGAATAATTCTAGGGAGAAAAAAGGGCAAAGAACATAAAAGGAGGGACAATGAAAATAACTGGGTTTACGGAGAAAATGATAGAGCAAAAGCAACAGAAGGAAGTAATGCTGCTGGATCATGTGCAATAACAGCAATAAAAACTGAAATGATACAGTTTCAAACATCTTTTATTCTTTCTTATGAAGTTGGTATTAATCATTTGCAAGAAAGAAAGAAAATAGAAGAATAGATGAGAAGATTTGTGTACTTCAGTTAGAATTGCGTTTTAGCATCTTAGCAAGGGGCAGCCTGAGATTTCCCTTACCATATTTTCAGAAAACAGCTAGAAGCTCTCTTTGTTTATGGTGTCTGCTTATCTGAATATCTGTATGAACTGTATGATGATACAAGGGAATATAATAATCTCTCTGCCAAAACAGTGGTCTGTGTCCTTTAAAGCATTATTTATAGTACAATTACAGATTCCCTCTTAACCTTTTCACCAACAGACTTTTCCATCCACTGGACCATAGCAACATGTTGAATTTTCACAGACTGCATGTAAACAATTTTCATGAAAGTTACGTGAATGGGAGCATGCAATACATATTAATACATTAGACTTGTGTTATTTCTATCATTATGGTAATTTTCAGTTCCTTGTTGTGAAACTACTGTACATTGCATGGCAGAGTATACAAATGGAACTTTATTTATTAGATTAATAGTTTAATTATTAATTAAAGGGCATTGCAACAAGATTCAAATCATTCAAACCACTCTGACAGCACTTTAGAGTCATATGGTGAACTTGTCACCAAACAGTTTTCTATTTATACATCCAGCAGACACTGGGCAACATTAGCACTTATTTGGAGACGTGATTCTCGTCACCTGGTGGATGTAAGTCCAATATTCACTCTTCTTTTAGCTCTGTTTTCACATAGATGCTAAGTGCTCCACTATGTTCACCAGCTAATCGCTAACTTTGTCTGTCTGCCATTTGGTGTTGGGCAGGACAGGTGGTGTACAGTGGGGTTTTAGAGCATTTTCACAGAAAAGAGATTGATGAGAACAGTGAGAGCAAACCAAAATAGTAAAGTGCTGGCTGTAAAAAGAAGAAAAACAACAACAACAATGAGCTGAAAGATGTTAAAATGCTCTGCAGAATTGAGGGGGACTGCAAACTTTGGGTGGGGCTGTGGCTTTTTCACTATGTGTGACCCCTTTCATATCACACATTTGATCCATTGTTGATATAAAAATATTGACTAGAGCAGCTTTAAAAATATGGTGTATCCAGGGGGGTGGGTATTAAAAGGTTTAAAAAAAAGTCTAGTGCCCATTGACTTACTTTTGTTTTTCTGGATGGTCTTGTTGACTTTACAGTCGTAGTCATAGAGGATTATGGTATTGTGATTAAAACCATGTTGTTGCTGAGGTCACAACCAGCCACATGTGTGATACCTGAAACTGCAGAGAAAATACCACAGTGGTAATTAAAATTAACTCAAGGTTAGGACATGTATACAGCATGTATGCTAGTGTGTGTTCTTCTATACTTTGTCACTGTAATCCACCTAAATATGATTATAAGCATCAATAACATTCTGCCACCCCAAACTTTTTCTTACATTATCCTAAAAACAAATAATGGTGGGTTTGTGTGTGCGTGCACGTGTCTAGACACACGTGTGCATGTGAGTGTGTGTCCAGGAGCTGAAATATGGCTGAAAGATATCTGGTGTAATGAGGCCAAGGTGATTTATACTCGCAGAATGCTCCATTCCCCAGCACGGACTCGTACATGCACACACATACACTTCAAGTGTGCGAGACTGTGACAGCTGGTTCACTTGCTTTTAATTGCTTGCCAATTAAAAGCAAGTGAAACTGTGTTTGCCACACGCAACTAAAACCTGGCAAAAGCAAATTGGTTCAACTTTCAAAATCTATATTTGGTGAGACTACTGGGGGGGGGGGCGTTTATCAAACCCTTACCCTGATATGTTAAAAGATGTTTTGTAGCTTTGAAGGGAGAAAGAGTGTAATTTGTTTGGTGCAACAGATAGTCCAGCCAATCACTCAACATCTGAAATTATGGATGGAAGGGTGAGAAGGAGACAGAGCAATTGGGAGAGTGTGTGAGAGACAGATACAGGTTGTCTGTTAGCATATTAGCATCTCAGAGGGGGGACAGGTGAAGGCAGAACAGAGTCAACTTGAGTGGAGTCTGGTAGTCACACACTCTAGCCATAGGGAGCACTGCTTTGGATCAGACTGGCTCGCCATTAACCTATGCTGACACTGTTTAGACAACGGGGAAAATGGCAGAGAAAAGAGTCACAGGGAGTGATTGGTGGGGACTCCGGGCTCACGCAGAATTGAACTGTTCAGACAACAACAAAACAGCAACAGATAATGGGGCTTTTGGTGAAAACAGAGGGGAAAAGAAACATGTCCAAGTGCTGACCTTTGTGAATGTAGCTGATAAAATGCACAGAGGTAAATTCTCATTACTACAAGCATGATAATTCTGATTTCACCTTTATCCTAATGATAATACTTAATCCAGATAATGCCTTAACAGCAGCATCTATGTCAAAAGGAATTAAATAATCTACAGTACTTCTTTCAGAAACATAATAAAGATGAAAAAGATAAAGTTTGCGTTGTATTATAAGTGACTCTGGAACAACAACTGACACTGTGTTTTTCTACATTTAAAACTGATAGAGCAGCCACAGACATTGCCCTTTAGGAAATGAGAGGACAAAACCATCAAAAGAAAAACACTCCCTAACAAAGCTTTTTTTGAGCCATCATAATGTTATGTTTTCTTCCTTCCAGACCGCTTTAATATCCCGCCAGCTTTGCTGAGTGTACATTTCCAGTATTCTGACCGCAATTTCAACTGATAAACATTCTGCACTGATCCATTCATCCATCATGTTTAGAAGGTGTTAAGTTTCCTACATGTCAGTTCAGGTACTGTAGTACTGGAAAAAAAAAAAGTTACATCTTGGGGAATCAATTAACACTAAACCTTGCGGCTATACCAGCTACTTACAGGCCACAAAATATACTGAGTCCCGTCAGTTGCTGATGCCTTTGAAAACATGCAGGCCTTACCTGAACTCATGTGAGTTTGACTCGTCTCTCGTGGTGTTGCTTCCCTCAGGCTGGATGGTAATCGTGAACTGATGATGAACTTATAGTTCTTATAGTAGTGGAATTTGCTTCAGTTCATTTAGGTTAACATGTAAACACAGACAGAAACTAAACCAAAATTACTTTGAGGTTGAGGACCCTTATTCATTGTCTCTCCCTCCTCTGCAGCACGCCAACTTTCTTCGGCACAAAACACAAATTAAAGCTGGGGTTGATGGGAGGTTTATTTTCGCTGGTATTTGGTCATAAACTAAATATTTGAGCAGATGATGGTGTTAGAGGAAAAGTTAAGGGATATCTTGGCAATCCAATCCAATCCACTTAAAAGTGCAAAAGTCAACCTCATGGTGCTGCCAGAGGAAAAGTCAGAGGTTTACTAACATCATCAGTAGGATTCATCCTCTGGCAACCATGAATGTCGAAAAAGGTTCTGTGTCAATCCATCTTGTAGATGTTGAGATATTTCACCAGATACGTTAAAACTCTGACTTGCTGGTGGCACTAGATGAAAAGTCAGGAGATCACCAAAGTCATTAGGATTTATCATCTGTGGACCACGAATGTCTGCACAAAATTTCATGGCAATCCATTTTATAGTTGTTGAGATATTTCAGTCTGGAGCAAAGTGGTGGACCGACCGACAGACTGACATTGCCATCCCTAGAGCCACATTGCTTAACATATTAAAAAATGTTATTTAAACTGCTGAAAACAAATGAAGAGAATGCCCTCAAAGACTGTCTGGAGGATTTTTTTTTTGTCATGATAAGCTCTGCATTGTGGTAGCTAATCACATACACACGGCTGGAGTTGACATGCTAGAGTCTAGTCACCCAGAGGGAATGTGCCCTGAAAATCAAAAGACATTAACCAATTAGCGCTGATCAATAGTCACAGCCACACAGGGATGAGCAAGACTAGCAGCATAGTTAATGTGTGCCTCTAGGCCAGTCGGCATGCTGGGAATACTGTTGCTCTCAGCCAATGAAAATGCTGCAATAACTCTTGACATTTTGCTGCTCTCCAATGCAAAGTTACTCTCCCGCTGTAGCTAGGCAGAACAGGCTGTGTGAGGAAATGAAAGGGAGAGATAGGAGCGATAGCAAGTGCCAAGGAAAGGAAAGGAGTAGAAAGAGGAGAGGTGGGATGAATAGGGGAAGAGTGGGAGGCTATATGTGTTAGGTTGTGAAAGCAGGTGTCATAGTGGGCCGCAGTGGGCAGCAGGTAATCTCACCGAGATAAGGAGTAGCATGACAGCCAACCTTTAATTCCCCATGGGAGGTGGCACTGTGGAGTTGTCGCAGGGTCGGTCTCCCCATTCCCTGGAAATAGATTTATATAAAGGAGTAATGGGCAGAAGATGGGAAGAGATGGGAAGAGGATGCATTTTGATTTAAAAGAGAGAAAGCGACAAAGAGACAGTGAGAGTGTAGCACTTCTGTTTCGCACATTCTGCACACATGAACATGTTTACATACACAGATCACAGCAGCACCTCTGCGCCTCCACTGCTCTGTATTCATGATTAGGAGAGTAAATATCAGCATGGGGTTCGGGAGGTATGGGGATTGAGGCGAAAGGAAGGGAATGAAAGAGAAAGGGGGGATATAAAAAAGAGGAGGAGATATCTAAGATATTACACCTATCCGGGGGAGTGTTCAGTGGAGCAGGCATTATGAGAGTGTAAATTACATTCCCTCCTTCTCCCCTTGGGCTGCCGGCTGCTAGATGAATATAATCACCCACAGCACCCAGACGCACACTGCACTGTCTTTAGACACTAGCAGAATGTTAGATACAGTGCTGTGATTTGTGTATGTTTATTGTCACAGAGGTCTCCATTCAAGTATAGATCCTGCATCGGTTCTCCAGGCTGTTCTTTTCTGAAATTATGTAAAATATTGATGCATACCTCATTTGTCTCAATTGGGAGGAGATCAATAGTGATTCGCTGAGCCTTGTTAAACATCCAGCATCAAGTGGGACTGCTTCTAAGGTGGCAGCCATTGAAGGACTACTGTAGCACCGTAGGATAGAGGAGAGTGTGGGTTTTTGCTAACTGAAAGTCCCAAAACAATTCCCTTTTGGAAACAGAGCAACAGAGCAATAGCAGTTAAGGTAGCATGTAAAAAACAGAGTGTTTCTTTTTTCCCTTTTTATTTTAATTTGCTTCTTTATTTTTACAATTGTTATACAAAGAGATTTGTCCCTGACCTTTTTCATTCCCTCCAGGAAATTGTGCAATCGCAATAATTAATGCAAATTCAAGAAATCTCCGCAAGATTTGCGAGACCTTGCAATTTTGCTAAATCACTGCAACTTTTCCACATGAAATGGCCAAATTAACAGATCGCTTTTGATTTGAACTAATTGTTGCATGGAAGATGACATGTGTGTCATGGAAGATGGATAAATCTCCCGCAATTTTACCGCTATAAGAGCACATAAAATATCATAAATTGTAATTGTCATTTTTTAGAAAAGCCGCTGTAAAATCAAACATTTTTGGCTGCAACAATCACAAAAAACCTCTGGGAAATCCTGAAGGGACTGCTTTTTGAACTTCTTGTAACATCATTTGTCTCCAGAGGAGAAAATACCTTTTAAATATAACAAGAAAGAAAAGAATACAGAAATCACACATTGAATACTGAACGTAGAAAAACCAAAAAGCATTTTAGAATGTATGAAGTGAGCAGAGTGCACAGTGCATCATTCTCCATGTCTTTCTTTCTTTCGCTCTGTGTATTATAATCTGTTAGCAGAAGCAGATAGACTAGCTAATCCTCTTTATCACTGCTTTTGGAGATAATTTGTCTGTCGCTGAGACCTTGAAAAAGTATGAGAAAGTCCCGGGCGCAGAGCTTAGGTCATGAAGGGAGTAAAGAAAGCAGAACTGATCGGTCTTCTTTACGACAAACCCACTGGCAGGCCCAGATGTCAGGGATGTTAGGTTAGCGCCTGCTAATGGGAGGGCAGCAACTTGAGTCAAGGCTCATTACTTCTTTACATTAGGCAACAGTTAATGGAAACACCTCTAATTCGCCTCTTTCCATGTCTCTATCCTCCTCATCCCTTCCTCTTTTCTCTGTCTTCTTCTCTTCCTGTCCTGTCTCATCCCATCAGGGCCGCTGTTCCAGGGAGAACTGTAAGTACCTGCATCCTCCTCCTCACCTAAAGACCCAGCTGGAGATCAATGGAAGGAACAACCTCATCCAGCAGAAAAACATGGCCATGTTGGCCCAGCAGATGCAGCTCGCCAACGCCATGATGCCCGGCACACAGCTCCAGCCAGTGGTGAGAGCACACATACGCATATACAGATATACAGCATAGACTGCAGATGTGCAAATGTATAAACACTTACAGGTAGCACTTGTGCTCTACACACAGGATGCACAAAATGTTCATTTTAGAAATGTACAGGGCCCTGTTTGATTTCCTGAGGCTGGTTTAAAATTCACTTTTAACTCCAGATACAATTTAAGATAAATTCGAGGAAAATAAAGTTTATTATCTGCAGATCCTGCTTTTATTGGTTATGATAACATTGTACTCACCAAAGTAATTGCTGAGATCTCAGAACACTGCAGCATTGTTAAAAATAAGTCAGACAGGGCAAAGAAAACACAAGTGATCAGACAATCATGCTGGTTGTAAACAAGCTGAAAGTCTAGTTTAGCTACCACTTTATTTGGAAGTGAAACCTTAAGTAAGCGTACCCGTATTATCTCTAACAATCCCTCATTGCACATGAAAACTATGAGTTTGCACACTACAGGCAAGTATTTCAGTCAAAAGTGAACCAGGACGCTGACAGTTTATGCAATAATTTTACCATTTGCCTTTGTTTTCTCTTTCAAATGATTTTGAATAACCTGTATGATCAGCTTACACTCAAGTTTGTTCTCTGTTTGGACTTACTTTTAGCAATGAGGGCACATTCTCAAGTCTCTGCAATAATTTTGGGGAGTACAATGTTATCACTGAAGTAGGAAATAAAACTCAAGTTGTAATAAATTTAATTTTCACAATAAAAAGTAAAATACCTATACATGATGAAATAGGCGAGACAATAAAATAAAAGCTGTACATTTAGAAAATGACTTCAAATTTAGTTTGTAATAAATCAAAGAGATAAACTTGGCTGAAGGTTTCTGTTGCCAAAGCAATAGAACTAAAGTGCCATGTCAGCATCATATGATCAGCATTCAGCCAATTATATATCTGCTTATGTTTGCTTTCATTTCGAGTTAAACTCAGCCAAGATTATCAAAAAAATTCTACAACTCTGTTTGAAGCACTTATTTAGCTGGATCAGTATTAACTGGTATTTCATTTGAATGTGGAAGTTCATTCTTGGCCCCAGACACAGTTATTAGACAAAAGAAAAAACAATGTAAATATAATGTAAAGATAGATCAGTTTACTACCTTTTTACCAGAAAAAACTTCTTTGTCAGAATGGAGATTGCACACTAAGAAAACTAAAAAGCTGATATTCACTCCATTTACAGTAAGATAATTAACATGACGTTAGCTTGGATCAAACAAGAAATGCTAGATGAGCAGGACCCAGATATAAGATACTGATCGCTGTGGAATTTTTTTATACAGTGATCAATAAAGTATCATATTATCATTACACAATCACTGACACACCCGCAAATCCATGCATGCCCACCGATTCACACACACACACACACACACACACACACACACACACACACACACACACACACACACACACACAGTAAATTATACCAGAAATTGCTTTGTGGTGATGCTGCATGCTCCAAGGATCTTCAAGGTGATGGCCGGAGCCCCAGTCAGCTGGTTCAAATGAATGTTTCCCTGGCTGGTCCATGAGACCGTACAGAGTCAGTGAGACCTGTCAGTCAGGCTTGAAGTAATTCCTCTGTCTTCTCCTCCATCCCTTTATGTTTAAGTGAGAGCAGTGGAGTGAATTTGTCTCACACTATTCAAAAGAGCTTCAGATGCTGCATGCTTGGACACACACACACACACACACTACATACCTAAGTCACTTTTGGGGACAACACGTTGACTTAAATTCATTTCCTGTAGACTTACTGTAACCCTAACCCTAACCACTACTTGCCTAACCTTAATGCTTACAGTACCTTAACCTTAACCTAACCCTAACCTTAACCACTGACCCAAAAATAAGCTTTTTCCTAATTGGGGACACAAGTTTTGTCCCCAATTGGACAAACCGTCCCTAATTAATTGGTCTTTAGTCTGAAATTTCCCGAAAGTCCCTGAAAGTAGGCTAAGTCAGAAACACACATGCACACACATACACACACACACACGTGCACACTTAGCTGATGGCTTATCACCCTTATCTGGGGAAGAGGTGCAGAGTCGAGAGGCCCATTGAGAGGAACAGAGGAAACCATGAAAGGGTTTAAAGAAGCAATAGATCTCACTAGGACTGCAAAGCCTTCCTTTTCTGTTCATGTCATGGGGAGAGAGAAAGCAAGAAGAGCAAAGGAGGAGGAAGACAGGCTGACAGAGAAGGACACAGCAGAAGAAGAAAGGGAGGACTGAGAGAGAGGCAGGGAGAGATAAATGGACAGAGTAAAGACAGGTAGGCAAAGTGAAGGAGATAGGACGACAGCAGCGAGGAGAGATGGCTTTAGTCTTGCGCTACAAAGAAAAGTCAAGAAAACAGAGCCATGTTGTGTGCAAAGGGAACAAAGGGTAAGACCGGGTATACTAGGCTTTCCAGGAATCCTTCCTGCTCAGACTGTCTTCCTCCCTCCCTCCCATGTGTCTTTAGCTCAGTTTCCTGCCCCCATCCTCGGCATCTCTACCACATTTTATCTGTTACTCTCCCACTTTTTTTTTGTCTATAGCCGTGCCCCCTTGCTCTACGTGCGTAGGAGAGTGATTTCATTTCACGCATGGAACTGTGCAGAGGGTGAAGTAATTAGGGTCCATTACAGCTGGCTGTGAGTGATGGTGCTCCTGATGCTTTTTATTACAGAGTCAACGTCAGCGGACAGCCCACATTACAATTATATCTATTTACAGGACTGTGTCAGTCATTCACTCGCTCACTCACTCACTCACTCACTCACTCACTCACTCACTCGCTCGCTCACTCACTCGCTCATTCACTCACTCACTCACTCGCTCACTCGCTCACTCACTCACTCACTCACTCACTCACTCACTCACTCGCTCACTCACTCACCTCATGATCTTCGGTGCACTTGTTTGGTGCAGACACAAAGTGAATAACTTAAAATGAAAAATAAATGGTGAAATAAAAAAAAGTAAAAAACACAAACACAACAAGGGAAAAGCATTCCATTGCTGTCTTACTTCTGTAGACGGATTTATTACCATGTATGGGCAGGAGGTAGCCGAGTGCTGAAAAGTTTGATACACCATAACAAACAAAGTTAAATTTTCAATATTTCTTACATAATTTATTTGTTTATTTCAATTTTTACCTTACTATATTTGTGGTGTGTTGTATTGTGTATTATTACTTTTAACTGCCTGATTTTACATTTTTTATAACAAGCACATTTGTAGTCCCAAAATATTTTAAACCTGATTTACCTATGCAAAGCACATTGTCACTTTGTTTTTAAAGGTGCTGCACAGTTAAGGTCCATTACTAAATTAAATCTTACAATTTTTAGAAACATGCATATTTTACATTCAGATTTAAAAAATGGATAAAGCATGAATGCACTGCATAAGATAAACAGGGCATAAGATATTGTAAATAAAGGCCTTAGATTCAAAATATGTGAATAAGCTTGGTACTATGAATTTGAGTGGCAAAAAATGATTATAGAACAACTTTAAAGACTGTGTCAGTTATTGGCTCCGTGGTCGGATATGTCCAAGCTTGAAATCACACAGGAGCGTTTAACACTGGTTAAAAAAACATTACATTACTTGCAAGAGCATGACATTGAAACCCAGCTCTAGATGATCACATTGCTTTTGATCTTCCATAATTCATAAAAAGCAAGTTGTTCAGTCTCACTCAGATAATACCTCCATAGCAATCGGTTGTCACATAAAAATGTGGGGCGAAAAAGTTATCTTTGATCTTAAAGTGTGTGATCTAAA
This sequence comes from Thunnus maccoyii, assembly GCF_910596095.1. Classification (NCBI taxonomy): domain Eukaryota; kingdom Metazoa; phylum Chordata; class Actinopteri; order Scombriformes; family Scombridae; genus Thunnus; species Thunnus maccoyii. Next base: position 21,428,663 of record NC_056538.1, read on the forward strand.
TTTTGATTGATGTGTATTTGCAGTGTGTATCTTGTATGATGTGCTTTTTCAATCTGGATTCAGGGCATTTAAAATGGGGAATCTTTACTGCATAACTATAAGATGTCACTGTTGCAATACGAAATGCTGACAGGAAGCATGAAGAGTCCAAATTTTCTTTTTCTACTGTGTGATTCATTCAACATAACTGAGGAATCTGCATTGTCATATCATTGTTATTCAGAGCAAAGTGAGGAAATATTTCTGAAATGACCATGAGCACGCTCGCAAACTTTAACAGGATGACATCATTACATTGTTAAAACCTCATGACTCTGAGTCTTTTCAATGACATCATACCCACTTCATCCCAACCATGAGCTATGATATCTGAGCACCTTGAGAGAAACATGTCTACTTTTCCAGAGCACTTTGTGATAGGACATAATTCTCCAGACATTCCCGAGGGCAGCACTGGAAGAATTAGAAAGTCCATGCCATTTTTCTTGATTTTCTGAGTCATCTCAGAGCTGCAAGGAGGTTTTGGGAGGAATGTAGCTGTCCAGCCCTGGCTGCTGCTGCTTTATTACTCACTGTGTCGTGTTGGCAGGGGCTCAAGAGACAGTCCTCAGACTGGGGCTGAGGTCAGGAACGTGCAGGGAAAACTTGCAGCGGACTGTGTCAGCTAGCATACTCCTTAGTCTCCTTCTCAGAGAAAGTCAGAGGGATCTGTAGCAAGGATGTTTCCTATTTCAAACTCCAGCACGACACATAAAGGTTGTTGCCCCCCTCTTGCAGGTACACACAGCTTGATGTCCCTCATCCTTATTACTCCTATATGTGTGTGATCTTTGGTGTATGAAGCGTGTGATTCCATCTGATCCTTGTGGGGAGTATGTGACACCACATACAGAGCCTAGACCTCCCTTATGTGTTACTGCAAATAAAAGACAAGCAGCCATCAAAGAAGACACATTCTTCTTTCTCAGATCTGCGCCCATTAATTGTCTATTTTTGCCATCTTGTTCTTTCCACATCCCCAGCCACAGTTCCTATCCTTTGCTTGGCTGTTTTTAATTGCATACATGTCTTATTTCACCATCTACTGTCATATATCTTCAAGGGGAATATGAGTAGGAGTGAGGAAGGATGGCATTATACTTATTGATAGATATAATTAAATATGCAACATTTTTATATATATAGACTTAGTTGGTAATCTGAAGGAGATCATTTTGTGTAAATTTTGCCCGACATTGACCAGCTCTCTCATTTTGCATGTGCCCACAGCCCATGTTTTCAGTCACACCCAGCCTTGCAACCAATGCCAATACTGCTGCGGCAGCGGCCGCTGCATTTAACCCCTACCTTGGCCCTGTGTCGCCCGGCCTGATGCCCGCTGATATCTTGCCCAGCGCCCCAGTACTGGTCACCAGCAACCCCAGTGTCCCTGTACCAGCTGCTGCTGCTGCTGCTGCACAGAAACTCATGAGGACAGACAGACTGGAGGTGAGAAACACACACACATTTACACACACACACAGATGCAGGTATAAATGGAGAAAATATGACCGCATTAGCACATATGCACACACACCACAGATCACACAGATGCAAGGATTTGCATAATTATTTTGTCACTCTCATATCAGTCACAGATTAAAAGATAGATTATTAAAACTCTAGTAAACACTGCACCCGATGAGAATCTTTTTCCCAGCTATGCAAACAGATTGGGCTTTGAAATGAGGGACTGTGTCTATTTGAATATTAAAGGCATGGGTTGGAAAGTCTTGCCTCAACAGTTTCTGTTTGTAGACTTTAATTATGTATCTGGTACACACTTTCTGTTACAGTAACTACATCCTATTACCATAACACAGTCATTACCCAGACTTAAGCAAAGAGAAAGAGACATTAATGAGAGTATCTGTCTACAAACATTACCTTAGTCAATGCTGCATTCAATCAACAGGCTGGAGACAGCATTGTTTGGCACAAATTCAAGTTATACTGTGTCAGTGTGTAATTTTCAGAGAAATCTTTAATTCTCCTATGAAAGCAATCAGTCATTTGAAACCTGATGAGTGCCTCTCCCGTAGCTGTGTTCAGATAATCATTAATTGGACAGTAAGTCAATCTCATCCATTATGCAGCCCCACCCGGGAAACACTTGCAGCGAAATAATGGGGAAATCGTTGGAGGCAGGCAGGAGGCGGGCAAGAACGTTAGGAAGGTTACATTTAAAATGTAACATTGGGTAGCCGGGTAATTAATGGGAGTGAGGCTGAGGAAGTCTCCAGGCCCGATGAACAAGTGGACAACATGCAGAGTGAGGGAATGGGTCAATGACAGGAAAAAGAGATGGAGGGGGAGATAGGAAATCAATTTGTAGACCTGTTGTGGTCATCAGGGGAGGGGTTAGGGCAAGCAGAGACAAAGATAACAGAAATAAAGGAGAAAGTAGTGACTGAATTTCATAGAGAAGTCTTGACGAGTTAGAAGAAGTTACAGAGGTTGAACAAGATCGGAGGCAAGAATCGGTTGTTAGCAGAAGAGGAGCAGTCAGATCTTGATTCAGGCCGAGGACTGAACCAATTGTCTGGCAAAGGATGGATAGCATTGTGCACCAAACTCTGAACAGACAAACAGATATGAAATATTTATTAGCCAAATACAATTATTAACAGTAGAGGCAAATCTGCTCATTTTCAGTGTTTTCCCTTCAAGATATTTAAACCCAGTGGTCAACACGGCCTGTTCTGCTCAGCCTGTGTATCCTATAAAGCTTTTTGATTGGGAAAAATTCAGATCCCAGCCTAATTTGTCAGGAACTAGGTTTACTAAAAATGTCTTAGAAAACAGGGCCAGCCATATTTTAGCTTCTAGTGTGTGTCGTTCAAAATAAACATAGCTGGAATTCTGTGGACTGACACACATACCAGTGAGTAGATATGTTACAGACTATTTCCTTGAGGCTGAGAGAAATTCCTATTTTAGAAGACAATCCTCTCGGCTGTTTTCCTGAGAAATATTTTCCAGGAGTCTTGCGGTCTCTATCTCTTATGTGGCGATACACTGCAGCGTTTCAGCATGCATACACTCATATGTTGCTTACCTGCAACCATGGTGATGTAAATGGCCCAGAGGGACAGTTACCATGGGGACAGAAATATGATTAACAGGCCCTTTATTTGTTTCTCCAACTAAGCACTTTCACTGGGTTAGCTCCCTTTAATGCATGATTAACCACTGTTAAGAGAAACACACTGATCCACACCTGGTGCAGAGAGAACATCAAATTGCTTCCATTTAGCCTTCCCTCTCTTCAGTAATTTTTAACCATGCCAGCCACACTCACTCGATCACCAAAGACTCTCACTCTCACTCCTTGATCCCCATCTCTCTGTCCTTTACTCCCTATTCATCAACCACTCTTACATTTTCCTTTCCTCTCCCTTGTTTCCTTCCTCCCTCACCCGCCTCTCCAACATCTGCCTGACAACAAGGCAGTCTCTTTTTTTCTTTTTTTAAATAAGACCAGTAGCAGCCATGGTGATGGTGGCAGTGGTGGGGAATTAATGTGTGTGTGTGTGTGTGTGTGTGGGTTCACATTCGTATGTGAGAGAGGCACATAAGAGCAAAGAAGAGACAGACAGAGAGAGAATCGTACCCCATCGCTCACACAGATCAGCGATTGCGGATGATGAGCTGTCATGACAGGAGACAGAGCAGGGTTAGTCTGTAGATAACGGTGCTGGTGGCCTTTTGTCTGGCAGCCGGTCCACCACAAATCAAATGCTTTATGCATGCAGACAGTGAGACCGGTAAACAGACATTTGGTAAATGGCTTGTTCTATCAAAATAACTGATAAATTGATACAACGTACCATGAAATTACATTTCATTCGGTGTAGGATAGGATTCAGACTCAGCGGTGGCTGACTGTGCTCAAACGGAGATCTTAAGTTATTGCACAGCTCTTTAAGTGTCAAAATTTCATTTTGGGGGAAAAAAAAACGCTGTCTCATAATTTATATGTGCAGCCACCTTGTGTGTGTGTGTGTGTGTGTGTGTGTGTGTGTCTGTATATGTGTGTGTGTGTGTGGGTTGGTGATTACGTCAGCTACAGCCTCCTTTGAGGGTAACCAGTCTCATATTTCCCATGAGCCTCATTGAGCCCCTACATTCAGGCAGAGGCAATCAGTATCTCAACTGCTCATGCAGATGCTGCCCCCTTCTGTCTTTCTCAGGAAGAACAACAACACAGCTCATTTGAATAATGGATAAATGTTGTGTGATTGATGAGTCTGTAAACGCTGGTTACGGTCTGTTCTGCTTATCAATCAGCAGTAATGGCCGGACCTGTCATTAAGATTGGTTAGCAATGTCTGTTAAAGTGATTGTCAAGTTCTGAAATGACTGAATAGATTGATTACTTCATCAAATGTGAGGTAAAGTGAACAACAACTTCATAATGTGTGTGTGTGAGGGTCTTGTATTTGCATGGATTTATGTGTGTTTTGGCGTTATGATCAAATTCTTATCTTCAAGTTAACAAAATAAAAGTAGTAAAATGTGTGTTTGTGCACCAGGTATGTCGGGAATACCAGCGTGGCAACTGCACACGTGGAGAGAATGACTGTCGCTTTGCCCATCCTTCAGATAGTACTATGATTGACACCAACGACAACACAGTCACTGTGTGTATGGACTACATTAAGGGCCGCTGCTCTAGGGAGAAGTGCAAGTACTTTCACCCTCCGGCTCACCTGCAGGCCAAGATCAAAGCCGCTCAACACCAAGTCAACCAGGCTGCAGCTGCTGCAGCCATGGTAGGTATCTGTCCAGAGATTACACCAAGAGGGACTCAAGCTGAGGAACATCTACTTTATTATAACACTTTCAGCCCTGTGCAGCAAGAGGAATTACTATAAATTAAAACAAATTAAATGTAATCTAGAGTAGAGTTTATTTAGTTATTTCAACACTATCTTATGTGATGACCTAAAACATATTATTGATGTGGGCTCTACTACAATAAGGGCTCAATAAACATGATGTGGGTGATTCTATGAGGGTATGAAGCACAAACAGTGTAGCACAATCACTCATATTCAGTTCTCACAGACAGAGTTTTCTGAGTCAACATCTCCTACCCTGTGCCTTTACTCAAGCTCCCAGCACACATTTCAGACTCCACTGTTGACCTAATACACACTAAGAAAGATATGGAGTCAATGCGTGCTTTATTAGCAGCAGGCTGTAGTGATCGTGCTAGTATGTGACTGAGCCTGCTGCTCCCCTGCCCTGCTCCTCCTCCTCCTCGTTTTGCTGCTTTGTTAGTTCTATATTTTGCTGTCGTTCACAGTCGATATGGACATTTGTGCTGAGAAGAAAACTGTGAGGACTATTAAGTGATAACGCAGTGTTTATTTTCTTTGAAGAGACACAATGATAATTGCTCAAAATTCAAGTCATTACATGAAGCCAAAACAGAGCTAACATGATTAGGTTAATTCCCTGCTTTGATAATAGTGTTTAGATAAATACTTAAGATTGGTCTTCAAAATATTTGATGTAGTGACAAGATTAAAGGGTAACTTCACATTTTTTCAAGTTATCTTAATACAAAACGTATATGCACACAGGATATGTTGAGTAGATGTATGAGTCCTTGGCCGCTCTAATCTCTCCTCCTGTCCATACTGGCCATGACGAGATTCCTTCCTAAAATGACCACACAACAGATGAGGGACAAAATCCACAGTCCTTGTTCTGAGCAAAAATGCACTCTCATGTTCAGCTGAAACTAACCTGAGTCCGTCTGAGTTAAATCAATAGGTATCTTCCAAAATTGCAGTCTTTTCAGCACAGAGTTCCCTCTTTATTTTTCCTCAGATAGCTGCAGTAGAGGGATACTGTAGTAACACAGATATGGCATTTAATACTAAAAAGACTGTAACTTTGGAACACACCCACTTGTTTTGGCTTACTCACTGAGTAAGCGCAACTGAAACCTCCTATTTGCTTCAGCTGAACTATAAATCACAGTTTTTGCACCAAAGGAGGACTGGGGATTTTGTCTGAGATCTCCTACATATGGAAGAAGTCGCTTTTCAGCCAGTATGGAGAGGAGGAATGACTACAGCTACTAACTAACTCTTTCAGCATACATATGGCGTGATTACTACTTTAAGACAGGCTTCAAACCTATTCTTTAATTCCTTTAATCTCATTTCATGGTGACAATGCTACTTTCACAATGCGCCTACAAATTAGGACCAAATTATCTTCATGAGCTTCATAATTACATTCTAATTTGATCATAATTCATAAATGAGCGAATAAAAAAAATATTCTAGTATATTTAAAAGCACATAATAAAATGCTTTGGTGTTTTGGAGGCTTTATATTTAAGTAGGTAATTATAACAATGTTTCTGATACACTATATCAACAGTAATTGTGACAACTTAATACCAGTTATTCATAATTATGATTTATGGCCCTAGTGCAATGAGATATTCTGGCCAGTTGATGGTAATCCCATCATAGTTGGGTACATGGGTAATTGAGAGTTGGAGCCTGAGTTAGGATCAGTTTAGTTTCATATCGTCATTTGCCACAACCGTGTCACCCCTTTAGTATCTGAGACAGGGGCTTTCCTGTTAGGATTTTTCTGAATTCAACAACTGGCTTAACTGGCTTCTCCTCCTGTCTGCAGTATTCGTCAGAACATCATTGCAATCAAACTTACACTTCACTAAACAAAATTCTCTTCTGACAATATATGATATCGAGGCCCATAATTCTTTTTAGTAACCCTACAGCCATTAATGTGCATGCCCTAGTCTTGTTATTGTTGTATATTGCATTCCAATGATTTGTTTTTTTATTTGTTTGTTTTTTTTTATTTGTTTGTTTGTTTTTTCTCACCAACCCACACTGCACTGCTGCCCCCATGATGCACCTCCGCTTGCTGGTTTATGTTAATGCGCTTGAACCCCATTGGCCCATTGCCATCATGTGCTCGCTGCCTGCTAATTAAGACTCAGTCGGCTGTCAAATCACTGAAGCGACCCCTCGACGCAACTTTTGACCTGGTACTATGACCTTTCACCTTTTAGCTTGGCATGTAGCTGTGGTGTAGTAGATATAATTTAATTGTTCTGGCTAAAATAAAGTAGAAATTTAATTGACTGAACTGAGGAAACACTGAGGGGTGATGAACTGATTGCCACAAGCTGTTATATTTGTTGCATACAAATTTTTTATAAAATACCAATTGAATCGTAAATCAAGACAACAGAGAAGAAACACTTTTTCACTATCAATGATCAGTTCATCACCTCATATGAGTCTCAAAGGCATATAATTGGTTGCATGATGTGACTGTAAATGTAAATATTTTAGTTTCTAATATGATATAGTAGTCTTTGCATGATCTTGTCACTTCCCATACTGCATGTGTAATTGTTAAAGAGGTGTCGTGACAGACTTAACATGGCTTATAGTGTACTATTATCATGGAGCGAGCAGTGCAGCTTTCCCTAACTACATCATTTCTGTTGATGGTCCAACAATCAGTACTATAAAACTTGTATTAAAGCTGAAAGTGTAGTTAGCCCCTCTTTGCAAAAGCCTCTAGTTATGCCTTAGACTGCAGAATTGGTATGTTTTGAATTGTTCAAGATCATAAGGTTCATGAAATTGTGCTGAGGACTGTTTTTGTTGTCATCACTAGCAAGATAGATGTCACAGTTTGTCAGCTAGCACCACTGTCCTGTCCTGCTCTGACAGCGGTAGTGTAGTCCACTGCTTGCTTGCCAGTGTTTGTAATAGCTGTTTGGAGGGGCAACTTTATCTTCTAACGAAGTTCTTTCTTCTCTCTGTCCTGAATGTCACTGCTACCATCCTTTGATTTCCCTCACTTCCCATTCCTTTATTTTGGCGTTGTCCCCTCATCAGGGGCTCCCTCCCGTCTTGCCTCCTTTACCAAAGAGACCTGCACTTGAAAAAGCCAACGGTGCCACCACTATGTTCAATGCTGGCGTATTCCATTACCAACAGGCCCTGGCCAACATGCAGTTTCAGCAGCAGGCTGCCTTCATACCATCAGGTAAGGCCTGATCCTTCTTCAGCCCATATTTGTGGCAGTGATCGCATCGCTATTGGCTGTCAAAGCACACGTAGTTTCTCACAAAACTCCCTGATTATGTTTTGGCATCAGCAGTGAATGATTATGTGATTTCATTATTGGTGACAAGGTGGAAAATTTTATTTGCATGAACGTAATTGCGCATGATTGTACAGTAATTACATAGGTCAGAAGTGTGTTTGCATGTGTGTGTGTGGGGGGGTGAGGGGGGGCATAAAGTCAGAGTTGTGTTGTTTAGCTACTATGACTGCTATTTTCTGTATATATAAACATGTAGCGCAGTGTATCAACTAATCGAATGACATGCTGTGATAGAATTGGTTGTTGCACCTTCCATAATTAAGGTAGTCTAACAAATCAATTAGAAATGTTGTGTTTATATCAGTATTATTAATGGCTTAAGCCTGTTGAAAAGACTCATGAATACAGGCCTGATAACTGCCTCCTCTTTTATTATCAATTTTTTAGAAGAATATTATCATCAACTGGCTCTTTCTGGCTCTAACTTGTGTATGTAGTGCTTCCTCAGGCTGCATCCCACTCCAACAAATGGCACCAATCAGATAGTCAGGGCAGTCTGACAGGCAAAACAAAACAAAAAAAACAAAAAACCTATTACACAGTAGGTGAACCAAATGAGCATTTTTATCAACCCCTCTCTTTTCTGATCTGGATTTTGGCAGCTACACAGTAAGAGGATAATATTCGGAGAGATTTTATGAATACAGTCAAACTGAAACTGTAAAAGTGGATGGGTATTACAGTGGAAATTACACCCTTGATGTACAATGTGTGTGTATGTACATACATATGTGTATATACAGTTTGCACACACACTCCACTCCCACAGAGCTTATTTGAAGTGCTCTTCTCTGGCCACCGCATAGTCATCTTACACTGCGTCCCATATTCTCGTCTGACAGCCTAAGAATAGCCTGCCATCGATTCCCTTCTGTGAGAGATTCGGATACTCAGATCCTCATATGTCCCACGCTATTGGACTGTCAGGTCACTGCAACACACTTTGAGGATTTTGAAAGCAGGTCATTCAAGAGTACCACTGTGCAAACAGCTCTTAACGCTGCAGACAGGAAAATGGGACCACTGGCAGTGTTTCATTTGCCCTTCCGTTTAATGGAGCAGCGATAGTTGAACAGTAAAGTGGGACTGGACAGACAACTCTCCTCACTTAGAGTGTTATACAGTAGCTCAGGCATATGCTTCCTATGCAATATGCTGTGCATGTGTGATCGCAGAAATTGGGATGTGTGAAATGGAATGATTACTTTGTTCAATTATTGATAATCAGTACTGTTACATAATCAGCTATAGCCCTTGTATTGATGCCATGTCCAGGTTAAATCCAATGTTGTCTGACTTTATAACACTTGTAATGAGTTTTCTCGATTTCTTCTCCTCCCTATTCACTCCACTCCCTGTTGCAATGCATGATGGGCAGGCTCGATATTGTGCATGACACCTGCAACAAGTGTTGGTAGGTGCCAGCTTTCCTTACTGATTATCTCTGAGCCCATTTTAGTCACTCACATTTTCATTCAACTCTCCACATAATGTGAGCACATTCTCCATTTTTAGACTTTGATATTTACACCAAAACTATGTAATCTCTCCTTTGTGCAATCGAACATGTGGCTGACAAAATAATTTGTGTAATTTCAATTGGAAGTCATGTGTTTTATTATTCTCTGCAATATATTGTTGTATGAATCCCTTTTTGCTCTGCCACAGGTCTGTCTGTCACCTAATACTTGTTGCAGTTCAAAATCCCTTGACCCCTGCTTCATTATACAATACTTCCATCCAAAGCTCTCTAACCTCTAGAGCACCTCATTATACTGTCTGGTTATACATGCCTTATAAACATGAGGGGTTATTATTGGTAGTGGAAGTGGTGGTAGAAGTAGTGGCTGTTTAATGTTTGCATTATTTGTTGTAGTAACAGTAGTGATTTGCAATTTTATTGTTTTATGGAAGTAAAAGAAAAGCCAATTAATGAACATGTTCAGTATGAATGCCAAGAAAAAGTTGTTTCCATATGAATTTATAATTTTGAAAAGTACCTTCTTGTCATTCAAATTTGCCAGTTAGCTCGATTACACCCTTTGGTTCTGCTTTTTCTTCCTCTACAGCACATCAGACTATCTCTTAATTCAAATTGACAGAGTAATTGGTGGCAAAATTTTAAAAAAAGTTGCTAGAAAATAGATCTTCTTTTGAGCTATTTACAGATTCTCTCATGTTTATTAGCAGTCTATAGACAGACTTAAAAATGAAGTGTAAACATAAAAAGCTTTAAATCTGCTCTGGTTCAAACGCCTGTGTGATCTTTCCCTCCAAGTACCCATGATGCACGGTGCTACTCCAGTCACTGTGTCTGCAGCCACCACATCTGCCACAAGTGTTCCCTTTGCAACCGCAACAGCCAATCAGGTTTGCTCTTCTCCTGCCTCCTCTCTCTCTTTTTCACTTCTGGTATCAGCTCTGACTTTTCAGTATCTATTAGTTTATTTATTTTTACTCTTATGATTCCCATGTGCCTCTTAATGAAAAATACATGAATGCACATCTCTGATCTTTGTGGGCTTTTGAGAGCATCTGATACTGTGATTACTCAGATACTTATTATGCATATATTTATTATCAATTTAGGTTGAATTAATGACAGAGTGGGTGCTGTTTGTCTTCATTTCAACTGATTTTCCCCTCCTTCTTTGTCTCTCTGTTTGTTTCTCCATCTCTCTCCATCTCTCTCTCTCTCTCTATCTCTCTCTCTTTTCCCTCTCAATCAGATTCCAATAATATCTGCAGACCATCTGACTAGTCACAAGTATGTGACCCAGATGTAGGAGTCTCAATCAGAACAGTATGTACTGCACCTCTTCCTAACATCTCACATACAGCTTTAGGACCAATACTGTCTGTTACTCTTCACCCAAACAGCCACAATGCAACCTGTGAAGCAGTTGCTACAACTGTAGTTCTTGCAGCTGACAAAGCTGTTTGTTAAGGCAGTCACCCATTTATTTATTTATTTTGCAATTTCAAGGAAGATTACACTTAAGTAAAAGATTTTAATTCAGCATTCACTCAGCAGGAAACATGATCGCGAAGCCACCAAACATCTGTTGATTTTCTAAATTTGGCTACTGTGGAAGTTTTTGGGGTCATGCACCATCAAATGTCAGTCTGACTCCTTGCTTCCTTCCTTTGCAGCCACTGTTAGTTTCCCTGCTTCCCTGCAGTGGTAAATGTGTCATAAATTATATTTAGAAAAGAACTAGAGGTTCTGTAGCGATATAATAGAATCCTCTTCACTTTAATCATATGAATATTACCCAATTAATACATGAAAAACTGATTGTGATGTTACATCATTGTGTAATATTAAGGAAACACCAAAAATACATGATTTGCTTGTTCAAACTCAGCCCAATATCCCATCGAATAAACTCCGTGTTGGATAATTCTGCACCTTGTGATTTACTTCCAGTGCCAGCGCAGGAAGTAGTGTGCCCTGTATGTAGTGAGGTGGGAAGTATGGGTGTGCAGGTTGGGTTGGAGGAGTGTGTAGCACATCTGACTTTCATGCAGGAGACCAGAGTTTGTGTCCACTCACACACTTGCAATTAAGCATGACCTCTCCCTAACCAAGTGTGCATCCTGTCCTTTCCTAATCTTTCCCTAAATTTAACCATACCATAATTGTCATGCAGAAAACGAGAATAAAAAAATGTTGACATTGACCGTAAAAAAACACTGGGGTTGAAGGTAAATCAGGGTTTAAAAATCATCCTATATTGATGTTTTGTCTACCGGCTTGAAACCTTGCCTGTGATGTGAAATCAGGAGCCGATTTCAAGGCAATAAGAAACGTCTCAACTAAGCTTTGTTATGACTTGTCCCTGTGATTTGAATCTAATTCTGTGGTCTTTTGTGATCTTCTTTCCAGATGGAACTGGAGTGTGCTGGTGTCAAGTCCAAGATTAGCGGTCACCCTTCATGCCTGTAACATCGAGAGCAAAACGAAGAACCGACTCTGAATTGGTTTGGGATAAATCTGCATGTTAACATAGGAGGCACAGTTTGTTAGGGTTGTTTTCATGTGTACTTCATGCACACTATTACACAACTACAGAAGAGAACATCATTTACATTAAAAGACTGCCTTTCACTCTGTAGAGGCAACTTACCTTTATTCACCGGACACACTTTGAATGTTAACATGAGGTAAATGTGTGGCGCAGTCATCAAATCGGCTGGATTGGTACGTCCATTGACCAAGAATCATGACTTCTTTTGTTCGTCCGTTCATTGGTTGTTGGTCTTTGACCTAAATGTGTTCATTTGTTTACACAAAGGTGCACCTTGTATTTCAGTTGAGGTAAAAGAAACGAATAATCTGACTGAATCACATATGCATGCACAATGATTTTGTTATGTATAATTTTATTTTGTTAAACCAGTGATAAGGGAAATTACAAGAGTGCACTCAGAGGCAAAATAGCAACTGAATGTCTGTGAGGTGTCTTTCAAACCTTTGTAGCCTATCTTTCTATCTCTTAAGCACATGTCTTTAACCTTGCAGGCATCCCTGTAAAGTGCCATACATCTCAAAATACATGAATGGTATTTAAGCAGTGTTACAAAGTGTTAAACTCAACAATTCCCTTTAATATTTTCTCTCTTGGACAGCATGTAGTGTCCATTGTTGTGACCTGTCATTACCTGTGATTCCCAGTAGCGCCACTGCTGAATAGATTTCCTTCCCCAGATTTTCTGCTATCCTCAAATCTTCTACTGAATGAATGAATTGCTTTTTAATTTTTTTTCCTCTTGTCAATGTCAGACAGGAAATGACTGGAACTGTTCTGACACAGATCTTTCCACGATCATAAGTCTATTGACTCTAAAAGTCAGATGAGTTGTAAAGAAGGGTCTTGGCCTGCATGAGAGACCAAAGACTCTCCCAATGATGAAGACATGATGATGAATAGCTGAAATAGGTGAATTGGTATCCAAACTGCTGTGAGACAGAAGTCAAAATCCACCGTGCAACTGGTGATGGATATGTGATTTGTATGACCTGATTTGTTTTTCATTTGTATGGTTATGCATATTTTAAGGCAGATTGTCAAAGTAAATTCCGTGTTGTGTATATAGTCTGACATATTTAAGAATATTTGTTTAATACGTCTACCTGAGAACTGTTTTCAGATTGTCAGCCAAAGTCTTTTTGTGTCACTGTTATTGGATATTGTGGGTAGACTAGTGGGGCTAAATTTCTTAGAAAAGTCTGGGCCGCAATAGCGAGCCCAAAGAAGGATTGGGTGTTTAGAGTAGATCTCTAGAACTCTTTGTTTTTGTTGTGTTCTGGGTGTTCTTCAGGCATATTTAAATGGTGGATAGTACAGGGAAAGTGGCAAGAATATAACGATTGTATTACTCATCCAAAGCCTTAGAATGTACCATCGGGTCAGCACAATGCAACATGCCATTTTGAACCATCCAGTTGCCTAATCCACGCCATATTAACACACACACAGAGCACTATGTAACTGTCACTTTGTTTTTGAGTTTTTCTTAACTTTCTTGTAGTTTTTTCTTTAGACAGGAGTGTTTTATTTCATTTTGTTTGGATGATATTTTGATATTTAGTTCTGATTTTCAGTTCTGCTTATTATATTTATCTTTCTTATAATGAATATAAGGTAAAGTGTGTGTTTGTGTGTTCCTCATGCACAGTTTCCTGAAATTCCATGTAATGTTAATTTTAGTATGATTATGATTGTAAACACAATATTTTCTACGTTATGCATATTGTTGAACTGTATGCATATTGTTCATTTCTCTAGTCTTTTTGTGTTCTTTGAACAAAGATGTTTTATATGAGTATCTAACAGTGATGAAATAATAGAACAGAGAGGCTAAGTTGTCACTGTGGCAACCGTCGCCGATAACCGAGTAATATTTTAATGATTGTAAGGTTTGTAACTAGTCATATAAGAAAAAAAAAGACTATTATAAAAAATCTAGTTCTTAGATGTTTAGAGTAAAGATGTTATTTTCTACTGTATCCATTTCAAATAGTAACTATTGTTTTAATATTTTTACTCTCCCTGGAAATTGGGCCATGTTGGAAAACAAGCTGCATATTTGATCACTTTTTCGGGGGCGTTGCTGGCGGGGTCAGGTGAACGTGGTGAGTAGAGACGTGAGTCTGCACACTCATCTCTTACTCAGCCAACTGCAAACAACAAGGGTGGGGTGGGGAATCTTGAGGTGATAAAGGTGATAAAGGTTGACTTTTTTGCACTTCTGTACATAGTCAAAAAAGAGAGAATCATGTATATTGAGATCTTATTTTGAATAAAAAAAATAATGTCTATAATGACAAGGAATTTTGCTAGGATAACAAAAAAATCTTATGAAAGGCTGAACAAAATTGCTTGCATCAAAAGGGCACTGAGTTCTCACTCTCCTACCCCTTTCAGAAAAGGCCAAGTGTTGCTCTTCTTTTTTGTCAGCAGCTTGTAGTTTGCCAGGTAACCTTCCGGAGGAGGCGTCCACTACCCTCCAGCGTAAGGGCCTGACTGGGTTTGTCTGGTCCCCTAACCTGCCTGTACTGACAGGTCTGTGTGTCATGGCCACGCCCTCCCAGGCCCAACCAATCACAACACGTCCTGTCTCTTTACTTTACTCAGAGAGGAATGCATGTTAAAGGAAATACATATACAGTTTAAAAAAAAAAATCACGACACAGTAATATTGAATAAGAAAACATGTTACACAGAAAGATGTATTTACAGTATACAATATTCTATCAATGTAATGGAATAAAATATATATAAAAAATACAAAAATAGAATAGTGGTTTATTTAAAAAAAAAAGATTCCTGAGACTATACTCACAAAAGTTTCACCACTTGGAGAGTTAAAATACATGCAACACAAACACCATAGCTATAAGTATGTTCTTTATGTTTATGTAAGCTGTGCTTCTAGTAGATGAAACTGACCAAACAGGAATGTAGTTCAACATCAGGCAGAATTTAAGTAAACTGATAATTTGCTTTGTGGTTTGGTCATGAACTCGTTAGTTTGGAGTTTTGTCCTGATCATCTTCGTCATCTCTCATCTCCTACAAGCACGCATGCTTACGTTTATGATATGATGTAAACTGAACTTTTTTCGTTTGTTGTTTGTTTTCTCTGCTTGTAGTGCTAATATGATGTATTCTGTCTTCTGCTGCAGTTTGTTTCTGCTTGTTTAACTGTCACAGGCCCTGTGAAAAGATATGTCATGTTTGTCAGCTGGCCACCTCCTCTGAAAAGCACTTGTAGTGAAAACCGCTGATTGCCACAGTCTAAAGCCATAAAATATAATCTCATCCGAATGAAACTTGTGTGAAGAAACCAGAAAGGAAAAAGAGGTGGGAAATTGCTAGTTGGAACATGTTTGCAGGGTTTATATTAACAACAACATCATGTAATAATTGAAGTCATGAATGTAGTTGATATAACTTGTGGTGTGCTGTGCCAACTTTGATGGATGTGTGCGGTTAAGAGAATAGTTGGCGCATTTTTTCACGGGGCCTGCATTGCTATATTTGATTCTTGCTGTTATGAATTTAAAAAAATGAAATAAAAATTTACAAATGAACTGAAGAAACTGCTGAATATGCATTATTTCATATATATGTGGATCGTAGCTAAAGGTTGTTCTGTCTAAGAAAGGACAAGTTTGACATTTTGGGACATACACTTTCTTGCCAAGAGTAAGATAAGAAGGTCAACTCTCATGTCTGTCCATTCGATTTGAAGTTGGAGCCAGCACATGGTTAGCTTAGATTGGCATAAAGACTGGAAACAATTAGTCTGGCTGTGTCCAAAGATAACAAAACCTGCTCACCAGCACCTCTATAGTTCATCAATTAACATGTTATATCTCGTTTGTTTAGTGCGTACAAAAACTGAAGTGTAAGTTGCAGTTTTACAGGGATTTATGTTATTTCTTGGCTGGGGGCATTAAAGGATAGATTAACAATTTTTCAAGACTGTCTTAAAACAACAGTCAGGTGCCCAAATGAACAGTGACACGTGCTTTTCTTGCTGTAATCATTCCTCCTGTTCATACTGGCTATTAAACGATCCCCTTGAAATGTGCTTTCAATGTAAGTGATGGGGGCCAAAATCCACAGTGTGTCCACACAATAAATTTGTGCAAAAATGTATTTAAAAGTTTATCTGAAGCTTATATGAGGCTTCAGGAGTCTCAGTTAGTCATATCAAGTGGATATCTGCCACATTTACAGTCTTTTTAGCATCAAATTCCCTCTTTGTGTTTCCTCGGACAGTGTTTCCCAGTTGAGCTATGGTGGAAGTATAGTAACAAAAAGCGTGACTTTCTACCACAGTTTCGACTCTATATTTGATTTTACTAATTTGGATGGCTGAAGCTTCATATTAGATTAGAAGACTGTTGTTATAAGACAGATTTGAAAAATTGTGAACCCCTCCTTTAACTTCTTGGAGTCTTGTCATTAATGAGAGGTTGTCAGACAACCAGCGGAGACTCCAAGGTGCCACTGGCCAAGAAATAGTCCCACACATAACCCCACATAACCTCTCATTTAACTCTCATTGATCTTGAACTATTTCTTTAAACAAAGGCAACATTTCACTAGTAACCAATTACCAATAAGCGGGAAAACAAGAACAGTGATGCCACATAACACAAAGCCAATGAACTGATGAAAATTCATCACCTAGATTATAGTGTTGTGTCTGAAACAGGCCATTTACATTACAGAGTTAAAGAGGCTACTTTAAAAAAGGATCTAGATTACTGGATATTAGTTAATGCATGTTGTCAGCACCGTATACATAATGTACCACCCAAACTTGGTGAAATATGTGACATTACTAATTTCCATTGCTTTTGATTGAAGTCCTATAGCAGCTAATTTGAAAATGACATTTATACTTGAGCTTGAAGTTTCATTCTTGACCTTGGTATCTTGATCTGGCCTGATTATTGATTATTGTTTTTTAACAATGTGTCTGCAAAATCAAGACTTTTTACCTTGTTAAAAGGTTTCTGAGTGATTCAGTTGGCAATCACACCTTATGTTAATATCTGTATCTGAGAAGAGGTCGAGAACTTACAGAGCTGGAGCTGGGACAACAAAATTGTTCTCAACCCAAAGAAAACAAAAGAACTGGTATCGGACTTCAGGAGACTGAAACATAATGGCCACAATCCCATTAGCGTCAACAGTGAGAGGGTGGAGGCAGTTCCGAGCTTCAAATACCTTGGGAGTCCATATAAGCCAGGATCTGTCATGGTCCATCAACACAACAGTGATGACCAAGAAAGGTCTTCAGAGGCTTCACTCCCTGAGGTGCCTTAAGAAAGTACAACTTCCACAACAGCTGCTGGTCAACTTCTACAGGCGCGCCATAGAGTCTATCATTACATACTGCATTACAGCATGGTACTCTGGCTGCACCTCTGAGAATAGGAAGGCCCTCCAGCGCATCATCAAAACAGCTCAGAGGATTATCAGCTCACAGCTCCAGAAACTAGAAGAGATCAACAGAACCCCCTGCAGCCGCAAAGCCATGAACATCTACAGAGACCCGACCCGACCCCAGCCACAGCATCTTCACCCTTCTGCTGTCTGACAAGCGCTACAGAACCCTGTATGCTCACATGCTCATGTAATATTTCTCCAAACTGCTGCACTACTACTGTAGCTCTACTTGCTCCCACTACCAGACATTTTACTTTTTTCTGTGTATGTACAGTATTTCGTTCTTGTCTATTTTATCTATTTTTTATATTTTTTTGTATCTCATACAGTATAGTGTCTATATTTTTTTTTAATAGTTTTTATTCTTAATTAGGCATCTATAGGCTTGCTCCAAACAACATTTCATACAGTGACAATAAACTATCTCATCTTATCTGAAATGATCAATCTAAATCATCTAAATCTAATTTTTGCAGTAACTTTATTAATTACATAGACTCATATTTAGTTCGCACAATTATCTTACAAACATCAACATTCGTCCTTGTCACAGATATGTTTTACATGTTTTCAATGCACTCAGTGACTCCGCATCGATTTTTATTTTCATTTTTGTATCTCTACGCATTATGCACCAATTTGTCCTCGCTACTGAAGCTACTGAAGCTTCTAATTAGGAGCAAAGATTTTAATTGCAGTAGAAATGTATGCCTCATTTCTTTTAGAATCATGAATTGATTCGCTGATCAAATCTGACTGAGAATGTGATTCAATTTAGATCCAATCTTTTTTTTTTTTTTTAAAAAGAAGCTAATTAAGTCAGTAGGATGAGGGATTCCTTGAAATGTTGAGGTAATTTATTCATCTATAATTCAGCTATATAATACAGCATGTACACACACTGTGAAGATTAAAGTAGGCAATTAACATTTAAAATGACACACATCCTAAATTTAAGCCACCCCTGCTTTTTTGGCACATGTGTTATGAGTTAATTTGGCTTAATTAGGCCTCTTGATTAGGTTGAAGTGCATCATCATCATCTAATCAGCCAGAATGATTGAAAACACATGTGCAGGTTTGCAGGCGCTTTAAAGTTTGATGTATTTACACAGAGAGAAGTCAGAGGTAAGGTGTCCCTCTCTAGAATAAAACAGAAACCATGCTGCTTGTTCAAAGATGTGATGCACAGTACAGCCACCAGATAGCACCATTTCTTTGTCAATTTGGACTCACAGTTCAGCAGTGACAACACAGTGTAACTGCATCATCACCTGTTTGTCCAATATCAGAGCTATATACTGCACGTATGAAGTAATTGCATACATATTCTTGAATCATATAAGCATTTCAAAAGGCTGATGAGACAGAATTCTGGTGCTCTGATTGTGCGTCAAATGATGTAATAGCCACAGCTGTCAGAGAAAACGAGAGGGACAAATGGTTGAATAGATAGATGGGATTTTACCTCTGAAACTTGGATGTGGTGAGGTATTGGAGGGTTTGCCAACACACAACTTGAGTTGTTGAGGAAATGTTGACTAAGAGAGCATTAACAGGAAGCTGCAGGCCATTATCCCTAATGCATTATTTCTTTACAGTCCGACTTTTACGTCAGATTATCTTCTTGGGGGAAAAAGAATCATTAAATTACCTCAAATTACAGAAAAGTGTGGATGACTGCAGTTTAGTCCCACAGTTTCTTTTCTTTATTCAATCTCACTCCTCTCTCTCACCCCCTTGTCCTCTTGCAAAACTGTTTTGGCTCTCTCTCCTCCTTCACTCTGTCATCAGCTTCCCCTGCCTTGTCTCTTTCCTTCCATCTCTTTTCCTCCAAGCCTTTCACTCTTCCTTTCCCTCTAGCATCTCTCTTTCCTCTCTTCCCCTTCCCTTCATCTCTCTGTCCAGAGGCGTTAGCAGCAGACTGTGTCATGTGGGGACTTAATGAAGCAGTGCTGATCCAATAATGGCAGCTTCTGTCGCCCGCCTCACAAAGTATGATGTATGACCTCATGTCCGCAACACGTCATGAATCTCACTTACCACAGGCCCCCTCGACATGCCTAGATTTTCAATTAGGCTACCCTTAAAACAACAGAGAAAGCTGAATCATGTGTAGGGGTGATTCTGTGTGTGTGTGTGTGTGTGTGTGTGTAGAGAGAGATTGCACCCTCAGTCAAGTTGTCTTGTGCGCGTGGGGAAAACAATGAACTGAAGAGTTGCACTGTGAGCACTGAGCCGTAAGTGTCCATTAATATACAATAAATATCATTTAATGAATCACCTCTCAAGGGAGGAAAATACTGAGAAATACAATAAAAATTCAAACACTTCTATTTAGATACAGACAAAAGTGATGTGGGATGTCTTTTCAATTAAGGGGTAGGATAAGCAGTTGAATTTAATGTGTGTGTGTTTTTTTTAACTGACCCCATGATGGACTAATGCTCTGACCCCATTATAGAAGGCATAATGAGAAAAAAAGAGGGAGGGAGGAGGGAATGGAAAGGAAGGAGGAAGAGAGCGTGAAATGGAGGGAAAGAAAGGCGAGAATGAGTCTTGAACTCATGGTTACTAGAGCTGGCAGGAGGTGCAATCATGAGATATGAGTGCATAAAAAATAAATCATGATGTGTTTTCTTTGAGATCAGAGATAAACAACAGATTAGAGAAGACAGGCATCACGAAGAGTTTTATGTGCATACAAACAGAGACAGACAGGTAATTCCACGCTTGATACATGATGATCAAAAAAGAAAGACAGCTTCATCCTCTTCATCCTTTGACACCTTCACATCAAAGTAATCATTTCATTATTTTTATATGCACCTTCCTCCCCACCTTTGACTTTAAACCTCTTTGCTGTCTCTCCCTCCACTTTTATCGCACCTGTCTGCTGAGTCACCACTTGACTTTCACTAGTGCTACTTGGAGCATGGCTCAAATATCCAATTTTCTATGTGGGAGTGTGCGTGTGTGCATGCATGCATCCAAGTGTATGTGATTACAGTAAGTGTCTGTGAATGTTTTCCTGTGCTGATGGAAAAACAGAGTGGGAGCTGCAGAAGGTTAGTCTAATCATATCTCCTTCTGCAAGAGGAGGCATATCGATCCAGTCATTTGAAGTCCATCATTGAATTTAACACCAGCTGTATATAACAATAACAGGCCAATAAGAGGCCTGTGATTTTGTTGTGTTTTGATGGAGTCAAATCACTGAATACTGTTTGAAGACACTGGGCCAGTGCTAGTACCATTTAGGCATGGCTACAATTTCAGCTACACTTTTTAAAGTCAGAAACAACTCCTCTGTACTGAAAGTTCTGGTATCTTCAAACTCACCAGAGTTGCCACTGATTTTTCCCACTTTGTTGGCCAATTGATGGCAAGTTCCTGGAGTTTAAATTGAAATTTTTCAACTATAACAGTAAAAGAGGATGTCCTTAACACACCATTAGGTTTGGCTGCTGTGAAGCTTGAACAGAAGATGTGCAATTCAGGCCATTAGCAGTTCTCAGAAGGCTATACATTCATAGACCAAGTTCTTTAAAGAGGGGGGTACTGAGCTGGCTTCTGTAAACTGTGTACTGATAGGTGTTGATGACATATGTTACCTTAAGGTGGCAGTATAACCATTAGGTTATATATTGTAGGTAATAAAAGGAAGTGGAGAATAAGCCATGACACGTGAACACGAACAACTAAATAAAGAAGATAGCCTTTGCTAGTATAATGTTCCAACCCGAGTATTTATTTATAATATAGGAACATTACATGGTACCAGGACGGGATTAACTTTTTGTTTCGGGAGAAAGGGGTGACACAATATGATGGATGCACTTAAACCGCCAAGTCAGTTGAAACTGACTGGAAACGTGGATGCAAATTGGAAGGATTTTAAGCAGCAGTTTCTGCTGTATCTTTCGGCTGTCGGAGTGGATCGACGGGCAGATGAGAGAAAAATAGCCATGCTGCTCACTGTTGCCGGCACAGACGCCACAGAAGTCTTCAGCACTTTTGTGTTTGCTCAACCCGAAGACAGAGACAAGTTTGAGGAGGTTTTGAAAATGTTTGATGAGCACTGCTTGTCGAAGAAAAATGAAACCTATGAATGGTATGTCTTTCGCCCACGTGTGCAGCACCAGGGAGGGACATTTGATAATTTTCTAACAGACCTCAAGCTAAAATCACAGACTTGCAATTTTGGTGATCTCAGAGACTCTATGGTAAGCAATCAGATCATGTTCAATACAAAGGATAAAAAGCTCCGAGAGAAATTGTTGAGAGAAGCAGAGCTCACATTGGGAAATGCCATCAAAATATGCCAAGCTAGTGAGCTAGCCCGCCAACTCGTGCTGACTTTTAATGAGCCTGCTTTGGGTGCAGCAAGCTAAGTTGGGGACGCGGTGCCTGCCCTGTCGGTGAAAGGGAAACAGCGGGGCAAATTCAAGTTCAAAGACAAAGAGACATTTTCCTTTAAGAGATGCGGTGAAAAACATAAAGTGAGACAGTGTCCTGCTTATGGAAAAACATGTGCAAAGTGTAAAGGAAAACATCATTATGTAAAAATGTGTTTCTCCAAGGATGTGAAAAAAGGACATCAAGTATACACTGTAACAGAAACGGATGACAGTGATGATTTGAATAAAACATTCTTCATCAAGATGGTGTCAAGTGAAGATGATGATACTGGACAGACAGTGAGTGCAGTGCAAAGTGATAAATGGATGGCGCCACTGTTGGTCAGTGAGATAATGGTGACATTTAGGATTGACACAGCAGCCAAAGCTAACTTAATTAATGAAACTGATGTTGAGGCACTCAAGGTTAAGCCAAAAAATATCAACACCAGAGTAACACCACGGAAGGCATACAATGGTTAGCTGATTGAGACAAAAGGAAGATGCAGACTTAATGTGACATCGAGAGGCAAGCAGTACAACCTACTGTTTGTAATTGTGCCGAAAGGACATGAATCACTCCTAGGAGACAAAGCCTCAGAGGGCCTGGGTCTGGTTAAGAGGGCCTATCAGATAAACAGTGAAGACAACATGGACAAATGCAAGCAAGAATCAAACTACACACAGTGTGAAGGATCGGCAGACATTGTAGAACAGTTTCCCTCTGTCTTTAAAGGACATGGAACATTACCATACACCTACAAAATCCAACTCAAGAGTGAGGCCAAGCCTGTAGTGCATGCACCACGGAGAGTGCCGGCACCACTTCGAGCTGGTTTGAAAAAAGAGCTGGACAGAATGACGCAGCTGGGTGTCTTTCGGAAAGTGGAGGAGCCCATGGATTGGGTGAACTTGTACCAAGAAAAGCAGTGGTGAGTTACGAGTCTGTCTTGATCCTAAAGATTTAAATGAGAACATCAAAAGAGAACACTACCCTATACCAACACGGGATGAGATTAACAGTGAGATGACAGGTGCAAAATACTTCAGTAAATTGGATGCGTCACAGGGATTTTGGCAGTTGAAGCTAGACCCAGAAAGTAGTAAGTACTGCACCTTTAACACACCATTTGGGCGCTACTGTTTTCTGCGGCTCCCATGTGGCATAATCTCAGTGCCAGAGATCTTTGACAGAGCGATGGAGTCCATAATAGAGGGTCTGGAGGGTACAAGAGTGTACATTGATGACCTGGTGGTTTAGGGAACGACATGCCAGCAACATAATGAAAGACTGAAAAAACCTCTTCACAGAGTGAAACAGAGTAGACTAAAACTGAACAGGAAAAAATGTCAGTTTGGTGTCACAGAGATAACTTTCTTGGGAGACAAGCTCTCGGGAGAGGGGGTGGAACCTGATCATTCAAAAGTGCAGGCTATACTGGACATGCCGCCTCCCACTTATTAAAAAAGGAGTCCTGAGAGCCATGGGAATGATCAACTCCCTTGGAAAATTCATCCCACATCTTTCTTCCAAAACAGCATGTCTCAGAGAGTTGCTCCACCACGATAAGGAGTTTGAGTGGGCTGCTAGACAGAAAAAAGAGTGGAAAAAACTGAAGGAAACCTTATTCACAGAACCAGTCCTCACATTCTTCGACCCCTCAAAGCCAACAAAGATCTCCACCGACGCCTCAAAAGATGGCTCAGGAGCTGTTCTGTTTCAAGCTACGGGAGACAAATGGCAGCCTGTAGCATATGCCTCAAGATCAATGACTGAAACAGAGCAACGCTATGCTCAAATCGAAAAAGAGACTTTGGGTTTGTTGTTCGGATGTAGTAAGTTTCACAGTTATGTCTATGGTTTGCCAGCAGTCTATGGTTTTACAGCAGAGACTGATCACAAACCACTGATTTCAATCATAAAGAAAAACCTGAACGACATGTCCCCTAGAATCCAGCGCATGATGATGAAACTCCAGCGATATGATCTTGAGTTAATCTACACACCAGGAGAATACATAGTGCTTGCAGATGCATTGTCAAGGGCACCAGCACCTAGCAGCAGCGCTGTGGATGGCTCCACGACGGATGATGTTGAAACGCATGTCAGCATGGTGACGGCTTCGCTATCCGTGTCTGATGTGATGTTAGAGCGTATTGCACATGAAACTGCAAAGGACCCTATGCTGCAGAAGGTTAGCCACCTTATTCACGATGGCTGGTCTAAAGGAAACTGCCCACAGTACTATCCAGTACGTGCTGATCTGAGTGTGACCAATGGCCTTGTGCTGAGACGGAACAGGATTTTCATTCCTCAGTCCAATGCGCCATGACATGCTTCAACATATACATGAGGGACATCTCGGCATAGAGAAATGTAAACGGAGGGCCAGGGAAACAGTCTATTGGCCAGGGATCAATGTGGATATTGAGAACATGATAGGAAGATGTGACACATGTCTCAGACATCATTACAAACAGACAAAAGAGCCGATGCTCATCATGGAGCAACCTACAGCTCCATGGCAAAAAGTGGGAACTGATCTATTCCATCTGCATGGGAAGGACTATGTTTTGGTTATAGACTATTTCTCAAACTATCCTGAGGTAGCACAGCTCACTAGTACATCTGCGCAGTCTGTTATAACACACTTGAAAAGTTTCTTTGCCAGGCATGGCATCCCTCAGTGTGTGGTTAGTGGCAATGGACCCCAGTGCAACTGTGTGGAATTCAAAGAGTTTGCTAAGCAGTATGGATTTCAGCACACTACCTCTAGCCCACTGTATCCACAGGCAAACGGACAGGCTGAAAAGGGAGTCCAGATTGTCAAAAGGCTGTTTAAAAAGGCAAGAGATGGTAGAGCTGACCCATATCTGGCTTTGCTCAGTTACCGGACCGCAGCATTGGAGTGTGGGGCATCACTTGCTGAGCTTCTCATGCATCGCAAGCTGCACACCACTCTGCCACACATTTACAAGGAAAATAACAAAGACGACACTAGCCAACTGGCTAACAAGCGAATCAAACTGAAATTCAAACAGAAAACGGACTATGACAGAACAGCGAGGAGACTGGAACCCCTTCATGAGATGGATGTTGTGAGAATCAAGGATCCTGGTGCTTGGACCAGAAAAGCAACTGTCCTCAGTGAAGTGGGTCCCAGGTCCTATACTGTGAGGACAGAGAATTGAAGGACATTCTCAGGACATTCTCAGGAGACTGAGTCTGGACAGAGTGCTAGTGTGACTCCAGACTTGCATCACACTGTGTCTCCTACTACACCATTTCCAATACTGAATGCTCCAGTTTTGAGACGATCTAATAGAGCCAGGAAACCACCTGACAGACTCATAGAACAAGGGTGAAATACTAAAGATGTACAAATAATAATTGAAAAGAAAAAATCAAAAACAGAAAAGCAGAGAAAGAAAACATGTTGGCAAGTTTGCATGATGTTTTACGATTTGTTACATATTGGACATGGGTGACTGTTATTGTTATGTCATGTGTACCAAGTGTATTCGGTGTTGAAGGAAAATAAAGCTAAAAAGAAAAAATGTATTTACAATTTTGTTTACGTTATATTTTTTACATGGTATTTTGAATGTTAGCCAGAATGTTAACTTACTTGCAAACTTTAAGTGCGGTATGTGTTCATGTTATAAAAGTATGTTACATCAACCTTCTTATTAAAGGGGATGTACTGATAGGTGTTGATGACATATGTTACCTTAAGGTGGCAGTATAACCATTAGGTTATATATTGTAGGTAGTAAAAGGAAGTTGAGAATAAGCCGTGACACACACAAGAACACGAAGGACTAAATAAAGAAGCTAGCCTTTGTTAGTATAATGTTCCATCATCATTTATTTATAATATAGGAACATTACAAACTGTGTATAAAGATGGACCTAGCAATGTGTGATGTCACCTGTTGGATTGCATTGGAGCCGGTTTGAAGGTACTTCAGCATTGGCTTCAGCCTCAAGCTGTGGGAGCTGCCGCTTGGAAGGAGTCCAAAAATACTTTGTTGGCCCAATGATGGATCTGATCTGATGGATTTTGCAAATTCGCACAACACATGCTCATCTATCAAAGCTACAGTAGTATTGATTGACACATTTGAAGACACAAAAGTGTATCTGTTCTATGACATGAATGACTGATGGACACTGTGTGCACATTTTTCTCTGTTACTTTACCAGACTGTTACTGTCAGCGCTGTCCCATCTTCCAAATCAGTGCAGTCGGGATTCTTCTCTTCCGGAGTTTAAACTGGTCTTCATCCTAGACACCTCTGAAAGAGCAGGAGTTCTATGTAGCAATATATATTTCTTCTTAGTCTTCAGTATGAATGAAGCTCAGATCCTTATTTATACATTGATAAAGTAAAAAATCTTTAGTTTAAAAGTTGCTCCTGCCCCCTCTTCCCTTCTTTCTACTTCTGGTTGTTCCAAGAGTCTGTTGTTGACACAGAATTTGACAAAACTCAACAAATCCATCAACTGTCAACCCTTTGCCAGTCATAATGGGGCACTAGTCTGTAACTATCCATCATTTATTCTCCTTTGGAACGAACAACTTACACTCTCCATCAATCTGACAATGTATGAAGGTGCACATGTGCATGGTGTACAAGTCTATTTTAAGAACACTTGCAGTACAGTGCAGAGGGAGTTTTTACACAACTATTTATAGTTTGTAATGCCTCCATTATCATCACTGGGACCGCAGCCATAAGTGGCCAGTGGAAGCCTGTATTTACTGTAAATTAAGTGCTATAAAACAATCTTTCTTTCATTTTTGCCCTGCAGTGGGAATAATGCTCATTTGTGAAAGCCTTGTGAAAGTCACAGAGGACTTGGCATGTCTTTCCTGTCTGGATTAAATCCTATTTAAATTTAATGATGCAGCAAATAGTTAGACTACAACCTTTAAATTACAATCAGAGCACCACACATTGTTTTCAGGCATGACCTTGAACCTATTCTCAATTTAGTAAGTGAATTTTCAGATTACAGTTTACTGAATATTTTAGCTCTTAGATAGCAGAGGAAGTACAAGTAGGGGGTACATAACAACTGGCAGGACATCTTGCTTCGTGTGACAGAATATGGGTCACACGAAGAGGGTACTGAGGGCACAGCTGTACCCAGAGATGAACGGCCACTATTCACATGGTGACAGGATGTCCCTCTGCGTTACGTGTAGCACACAAAGACAAGAATAAAGGAAAGCAAGAGGAGGTCAGGGAAGGCATGACGTAGATCCTATTAACATACTGTAAGATATCCTTTATTCTGCTTTAATTAGCCAGTCGTTTGTCTTTATATGTCTGTACTATTTGAGGACGAATGAAACAGCAGCAGAGGGAGTCCACAGAGAATGAGAGCCGTGTACAGAAAGACAAAGCCTAAAGAAAGATCCCACTGTGATACCAGAGCCCACAGGAAGAAAGTGGGAAAAAAATCTGTTGTAACAGCTGTGGTGTAAACTTCATCTTTGTGACAAGACTCTGTGGACAGCTAGGAGGATGAAGTGAAGAGTTGCATCAAGTCACAGCGTCACCCTCAAGCATGTGAAGTTGGGGAGGGGAGGAGAGAGGAGAAGGTGGGGATCACCCTTTCAATCCTTAAGACAGACTGTTTGAAGCTTTAATGTAAATCTGCACTTCGGGGTAGACCGAGTGTAAATCAGTATGCTGCTCGTGTATGCGTATGTATGTGTGTGATACCAGTAATCCATCCCTCTCATTAGTGAGTTTCCTCATCTCCTTCTCTCTTTTTCTCCCTCACTCTTCCTTATCTCTTCCATCTCTGCCACCCGTGTTTAACTCATAAAGCAGCCTGTTCACCGTGGCTATCACCAAGCTATCGGTACAGCGACGATTGGCATCTAAATCACCTGTGGTGTAATTAATTCACAGTGATTTAGGAAGAGTGAGAGGGGCCTATTGCTGAGACACGCAGTTTGGCGTATAAGGCTTCAATGCTGCCCTCCCTTTCTCTCAGTGTCTTGTCTCAGTTTGTCTGGCAGAGATCAAATCTCTAATGGTTGCATTATGTGCTGTATTACATTTTCACAAATTAATTATTCCAGTGCTGGTCCTGTAACAGCTACTTTCATGAAAAAGCAAGAGAGAGATCAGCTTCTTCCCCGATGGGCTTCTTGTAAAAGGTTTTCTTAAATTAATTGTTAAATGTATTGGGAAATACAGTTATTTGCTTTCTTAGAGAGTTAGAAGAGGAGATCAATATCACTCTCACGTCTTTATGAAGCAACTATAGTTAGCTTAGTTTAGCTTAGCTTTAAGGCTGGGAACAGGGGGAAACCGCTAGCTTGGCTCTGTCCATTACAAAAAACAAAAAGCAAAAACAAGATATTACTTGTTAGTTAATGAGATTCAGATGTGCAGGTAGGTGGATTTTCTTAACCTTTGGGTAGAGCCAGGCTAGGTGTTTCACCCTTTTTCCAGTCTTTGTACTAAGCTAAGCTAAGCTAATTGTCTCCGGGCTCCAGCTTCATATTGAATAGACAGATGAGAGTGGTATCGATATTCTCATCAAACTCTCAGCAAGAAAGCAAATAACTGTATTTCCCAAATATTCCTTCAACACACATTTCCATCTCTTCAGGCAGGCCTTTGTGCCACATTTTATTACACGTGCTTCCCAGTGTGAAGGTACGACATTATTCTTAAATTTGAACTTTTTGGAGGAAAACAGGAAAGGAAATGTTTGTGGCATTTATACAAAAGATAGCAATCACAGTACAGGAGATGTCTGAGCTTCCTTTGCTTGGATTTGTCTTTTTTCTCCATTGGATTGCCACGGCATGGAGGGCTGTTCTTCCCTGAAATGAAGTCTTATCAGGTCGTAGCTATCACACACTTGATATGTGTTTTAAACCCACAAGGGGTCAAAATGCAGAGATAAATAGTGAGTTGCGGTTTTATCTAGGGTCTGTCAGTCTAATTTCACTGCTATTTCCTGCGCCTAGCTGTGCCCAACCCACCACTGTGCTCCTCCATGTGACCTTCAGCCTGAGTGTATTCATGTAGGCAGGTAAACCTGAGGCAGGCAGTTTCTCATGAACCAGCGTGTGAATAATCCTTAGTAGCACTGTGACTCAGACACTTTATCACACAAGAACAAACATCTGCTCAGGAGGCTCTATTTTTATCTGAGCCACTGTTGGATTCAGGCAGCTCCTGTTTTGAAATCAATCTTATTTTTGATCAATCTTTATATTTGCCAACCGACTATGACTTAGCCAATAATAATAGACCAGTTGGTGGAGCAAAGCGTTTCAAGTTGTACTGACTTCCTCCTGTAATCCTTTCTGTCACCTTATTAGGCTTGGAAAAATGGTGCCCGCCAGACCATAGAGCTATCTAATACGAAGTTAAAAAAGTAGCATCACTGTTCTTTGGTTAAATGGGTCTGTGAAAGTACAAGGGAGTAAAAGTTGAAGAATGCAGGGAGGAGGAGGAAACAGATATATTAATCTCCTGAAAGTTACTGTAGAGGAGAAAGTTGAGTAACTAAGGCGGCATACAGTTGTTCTTTTCCAAACTCAGGAAGGTAATTACTGAGAAAATTCTTAGGCTAAAATATTTTTTTACCCTACACATGACTGCACAACTGAAGTCTTGACCTCCAGGCTAACTGCTGTTCCACTACCCTCTGCAACTGAAACAATGATTAACGAACATCTACAGTTTTAACAGGTTAAACCATGATTCATTTGTTAGCATGCCAAAAGCCTACAGTTCCAGTGAAAATGTACCAGCCTTCACCTGCAGTGTTGTTCTCCCAACTTTTTAGCTGTAATCTGTGTTGTCTAAAAAACATCTGCACTATTTGGTCCTCCCTGTCCTGCTGTTACTACAGACATGTCTGAACTAGCTGCAACCCCTTGACACCTTCACTGTCAAGCTGGTCACAATAATAAGGAGAACAAGAAAACCTCCTGTTATTTGGACTTGGGAGTGTTCACGTATATTTCCAAGATGGTTACCTTGGCTGCTGAAACAAACAAAACACCGGCACTCACAGATCTATCTTCTTAGTATTTATGGACAATAATTCTGTCCACAATAAACCGTTACTGTCCACCAGATACTCTGTTTAAGACTTAAAGCTGTGCGCACTGCTATTTTTACACTGACTGCTAGCCTTTTGGTCACACAACTTTTTCTGTTATGATGTGGGGTATCTATGTTAAACATGGTCAAAGAGGTAAACGTATGTAAAATGCTCAGTGAAAGTCAAAAGCCCAGGCTTCAACCTGCTCTGAATGCTTTGTTTTCAAGTCACCTCCACTTCCTCATCAAACTGATGTCAGATCGCATATGGCCATCTGTTCTTCAGTCTTTGATGTAAAGGTTGATCCATGGGTTCTTCACGTTATCCACTCACATATTTCGGATCAGATTCAGGCTCAAACATGTGCAGATGTATTTGAGACATTTTCATTTCAACTAAAGAACCAGAAAAGGAAGTGTTTGTTTTTTATGTAGCTTATGGAGCTGCCAGAAATTTACTGAGGGGAGCTAACCACACAGAGTGGGCTTATCAGGAGAGGGCCTTAAAGAGACAGGAGCTAAAATACTGCATAAATGGGCTGCATAAAGGATCAGTATAAGATAAATAAGGACTTTTTTAAAGACCCAAAATATACATATAGAAATGGAAATGTGCACTCAGACAGGCTGAGTCTGTTGATGCTTTTAAGATGCGCCTGAAGACCCACTTTTATTCTCTGGCTTTTAATTGTGTTTAATCTGTTTTTTTTTTTTTGTTTTTTTTTATCTCATTCCTTGAGTTTTAAATTGCATTTAAACTTGTTTCTATTTTTATCTTGCTTTATTTCCACAACATCTGTTATGCACATATATGTCTTTATGCTTATATGTATGTCTGTCTTTGTGAAGCATTTTGGTGTAAAATCTGTTTGCTTTTTAAAGTGCTATATAAATGAAGTACATTTGAAACTTGAAACACTTGAAACAAAATATTAAACAAACAAAAATATTGTTTTTTTAAAAAAAATTACCATCATTAGATGGACATATGGAGTGAACCTCTTAACAAACTGTTGAGTAAGGTTACGTTTTGAGGTTGGATTTTTACTCATTTGTGTTATTATGCATGTCAGTGTGATTTTGAAAGAGTGAGATACAGTTGAACGTTAGCCTTGAACATCAAATTATTTTTCTCTTTTGCTACTCAGTTTGAACCTGACTCTCAGCCTGCTTCTCTTCATCTGCAATTAAATGCTTTGGAACTCCCATGGTGCACTGCTGCCTTCCTGTCTTTTTCTTTGCCTCCCATAACAAGAAAGGATGGATTGTTTCATTCTTGGCGCTCCCATCTCTCCCAGATGTGACACACTGTTGCTTCCTTTCTCTTTTCATATCTGTCAGTTTTCCCTCTGTTTTGTGCTCTATATTCAGACTCTCCTTCCCTCGTCCTCCCTCTGCTTCTCTTTTATTCATTCACCCGTTGGTCCCTCGCTCTGTCACTAATGCTTCCCGTTGTCACATCTCTCTTCTCTCTATGTGCTGTCCCTTCATCTGCCTTTTAAGTCTTCCTCCCCCTTGTGCTTCATCCATCTCTCTCTCTCTCCTGTCACGGTGCAGAATATTGATAACTGGCACTCTGACAAGGAGGGACCCTTAAACGCAACGCCTGAAAAACCTCCACAACATGGCAGCTGATGTTTCTCTTTTATATCTCAGGTGTCGAACCAAGACTTGCTTTAATTGGCAAGCTGCATTGTGACTTCATGTCATTTTATAATTAGAACCCACTTGTGGTGTGTGCAGCCACAACCATTAATTGTTTCTCGTTTTCTTTAATGGCAGTGGTGCGCTCAAAACACTCTTGTGTTAATTAAGAAAATAAAGTAAAATAGAAGAGCATGTGAGTGAGTCAAGGCTTTGGAATGTGGTTAATCGACTGCGATTTCCTGAGAAAATGTTGAGGAGTACAATATTGTATTGTTGGTATGCATGTGTGAATACAAGTGTGTGTGTTTGTGTGTGTGAGAGAGAGAGATAGCACGTGAGAGAGAGAGTGAGTAAGCGCGTAATGTTTCTTTTTTTCTTTCTTTCTGTCTCCCTCTCCCTGTCTTTCTTTTGCCAAGGCTTTGTATCATGGCTGCCAAATGTGTTCCAACACCTCTTGGCATGTTTAGACACGGCAGTTTACACACCATACAGTAGATCCAACTCTGAGAAATGATTTACTGCTGACTTTTTGTGCATTGTCTCAAATACATCAAACACACATTATTTTTCACCTCGTCAAATTGCTCATAAAATGCACAACCTTGTTCACTTTCCACTCTGAATGTTCAGCAATTTTACGGTGGCTTGGTTGCCTAATGGGAAAAGTTTGACAAAGTCATTTTCTCCCCTCTTTTCTCCCTTCGTTCCATTTCTCACAGCAGGATTTATTCCATTAAGGATGTAGTGAATTAGAGCCATTCTGATTATGATTCACAGAAAAGATGATAATGTTAATGCTGTGAGGTACTATATGTTGAGATGGTGCCATTCATTCACTTATTTGCCTTCCTCCACACAAAATAGGATATTTCACCAAAGCACTTAGACACTTGTACAAATATACAAACAGAAATATGAGCGCAGTTATAGCTCTTTTCTGCTCAACACTACCAGAGGCACATAGGATGTGTTGGGTGAAAATGGAAGCAGTCCAGGAAATATTGGATTAAAATCTAATTTAGTTGGCAGAGTGTAGATCGATGTGGGGCTCTCCTGGAGAAGATAATGTACATCCTGTACGTCTCACCAAGCTCCTGAGTCTTTATGAGTCAGCATTAGCCCAACTATAAGGCCACAGCTTTACGCTAATGTGCACCATTAGCCCCTACTCTTTCACCCCCACTTTGCTCAAAGCATCTCGGCATCTCAGTATCCTTGTCTCCAGTGCAACAAATTGAGTAACAGAGAACCCTCTCCATTAGACGATAACAGTGCTACCCCGCTTTCCTCTCCATCCATCCATCCATCCATCTATCTGCATTCCTCACATTTCACACTTAAAACCCTCTACTTTGGAAATGTTTCGTCATTTGACCTGACACCTCTCATAAATCAGATTAAGTGCCTAGTTTCACTCTGTTTTTACAGCTTGACTGTTGCAAATTGAGTTTAGAAACGTGCTTTTTTTTTTTTTCACCTTAAGTCCAAACTGTTGTTCCTCGGTGTAAATGAAATAAAATAAAATGAGATTTCGATCTGGCAGTTGGGAGCCCTCAGGCAGACTTGACATCATTTTTGAATATTGAGAGATAATGATAGTGTAGGTAATAAAAAAAAAAATCTCCCTCCAAGTCGTGAGAATCTTGTTGGCCTCACCCTACCTGACTGTAATTACTATTACTTGTAACATAGAGAAGTCAGTTTAATTTCTGCTTGTTATCTGCCCTTAAAGGATAAGACTGGCAATATACTGTTTTTCCTTTTGTCAACAAATCCCATGAAAAGTCAAAAACCAACAATGAACTGACTAATTATTGCTACTAAGTATACTTAGCATTCTTCATAGACCTCTATTGTTTTCTCAAAACTATTAAAAGCACATCAGTGAGCCACATTGTTGTACAGGGTGGCATGGTGGGCACTGTAGTTTATTTGAGGTCAATCCCACATATCTATTAATCCACGTCTAAAAATACTTGGGGCTGAGTATCACAGAAAGGCAGGGAAGTCAGAAAGTTTTGAGAGGCAGACAAACACATTGTTGATTTGGGTCTTTTAAAGGGATTTGCTGACAATGTAGAATATGGACAGCCTTATCCCTTAAAAAGTAAGTTGTTCAAAGCCTGTCACTCACACAGGATCTGGTCAGAGTTTATTCTGCATTTCAATTTCAATTTAAAGTTTCATCATCCTCCTCTATTCAGTCAATGTCAGTACTTGCATTTCAGAACCAGTAAGGGAATGAAGACTGCTTAAGTTATGTGATTTATGCAGAGTTCTTTAATATAAACTTACCTTTCAGATATCTTCAAACGAAAATCATTTCCAACTTGCCAACAAATAAAAATTGTTCCCTTCCCTCCAAAAAAATATAGATTTTGTAGTTTGTATGACATCATGAATAATAAGTAAGCATCCTTTTAACTAACACCAAGCTTTCAAATTTATTCTGACATAGATTTCGCATGCCATCAGTGTAAAGACCAATCATCACACTACCTATTTACTCTATATATCTTGGTCCTCTATTTGTAGTGCTTCCTCAAAGATGTGTCAAACTGATATTTCTCCCCCAAATTCATTTGACTAGACTTACTCATATCTCCTGGAAGCTCCAATCATCAACATGGCCTAAATATGTCTGTACTTTTTGAAACCGAAAAATGGACTCATGGGGAGAGCACAAGAATTTATAATTATTTTGACCCCTTTTCTTGATTGACTACACTTTGTTCTCATTCTCCTTTTTTATTAGGCTCCTTCTGCTGCTATTATGCATTCTTATGGGCGTTCATATTAATTTTAATAATCAGTCTCAATTGGATCTGTAAGGAGATAGTTGACAGACTGGATGTTGTGGGGTTAGTGCTAGTGGGATGAGAAGGTACTTAGAACGTAGAAAGTATAGATAATCTTGATTCTTTGAGTACATTTTCATTTACTAGCTGTCTTTTATATAAGTAAACATTCTGTTTATCATGTTTCACATGTAACATTGAAAATGAGCAGAAACCGATAAAAAAAACTGTCAGAAGGATTTTTGTGTGCGCATGTCAGCATTTGTGTTCAGCTCTGACTGTAATGAATGTGTGTTGACTTTGTGACATAAACATAAACTCTGTGGTCAGGCTGTTTGAGGTCCAGAAGGATCTCATTTTGGCTTTATAAGGATGGGGGAGAAGGAAGAGGAATGATGGAGGAAAATAAACAAGTGAAAAAAAAAGCAATACATTAAATCCTTGGAAGAGAGGATGAGACTCTGATGGGTTGAATGCAACCAAACCGGAGGGACTGTCAGAAATTAGAGCAGCGGATATCGTTAGCATTTAGCGTTTGACAATGTTTAACAAGGTGGTCAAGACTACTTCACTCATTCACTTTTCTGGGAACAGCTATCAAATTATATTCACATCACAGTCTCCTTCCAGAATTGCACAAATACCAGCCACACTTTGACTCACTCCGCTGTAAAAGGTCTGGCAGAACGGTGGCCTGGGAACTACATTACTGCGGTATTTACACAGAACAGACACACTGACCTTCTCTCTGCTAGATAGAAAGCCTCTGTGACATTCAGCCGCATTGATCAGATTAGAGAAAAGTCAGTTGCTTAATGTGGAACAGCAAAAGTAAATGATACCTTGCCATTTGGTTAAGATTGACAGATATCGGATTTGAGAAATGCAGATGGAGTGATACCAATGTGCAGAGAGATGAAAGATGAAAAGGAGGAGAGAAGGTGGAGCTGGAGGCTGCATGTGGGGTTGGTCATAAGGTTTAGCCTGTTGATCACAGTTGCAGCCAGAGGAGCCCTGGGGAGCAGCTGACCTTTTTGTGTATGTGTGTGTGGGAACACACCTGAGCTGTTTACTGAAAACGAAAGAGGGCACCTGATTTAACTGACCTTTCTTTTAAGGTTTGTTCTGTGTGGACGCTAGTTCCCTGGTAATCATACCAGGAGAGCAGGAGGTTATTGGTGCTTTAGATGAGTTACAAATATCACTGAAAATTTGTCAAGGTCACTCTGAGAATGTGTGTACATCAAACTTTATGTCTTTAAACCTGCGTTGATTGATTTGTTGGCCACTTGGGAGCAGTGGAAATATTCTGTAAACTATCACTGACGTACAGTATTATCACCTTTTTATAGTATGTTGATATAGTCGGACTTGTTAGCAAACAGTCGCCTATTTACACATTCAGCAGATAGCCTACGGAGCAATACTGGCATTGATTTGGGGTTGTGTTTGATTCCATCTGGCATATCTAGGTCCTGTTGACCTTATACGTTTTAGCACCAAGGACGTCCTCAGCATCTGTAATTTTGTCTCTCTGGGTTATGTCATGTTGTTTACATTGACATCTGCCGCTTGCGATCACGTTGTGCCTACCTTGCGAAAGACTGATCTACAAGACCACAAGATCCTCTTCTGCAACAGTCTGACAAACATTGAGCGCTATTATTATAGCAGCAGTCATTAGATAATTTCTCCCACACAGCACCTGGATCAACCGGTCATGCTGACTGCTCAGGATGTGTTGGCATCTTTGCTTTATGGGTTTATAACATCATAACATATTATGACATAAGTTGCTTATGTAATCAGTCTCCACTTTGCACACAGAGTGCAAAGTGGAGACACATTAGGTTAGTTACACTATTACACTGCACAGTCTGGTTTTGTTTGTTCATGACATGGGATTTTTTACTAAATATATTACATAGTTGGGTGAAAAGATGTTTTAATTTATGAAAAAAAGGTAGTGGTGTGCTCGAGGACTGTCTTGATCATGTAAAACTCAAGAAAAACGCAGGTGCTCTTCAAGATATGGGTCATCACATAGAAGGAAAAGCAAACTTCAGGCACTTCCTTCTCTGTTTTAATTTATGTTGAAAAATCAGATAACAGACCAAAAAAAGAAGCTAACATTGAAAAGAGTGAACCAAAACAGTAAAGTACCTGGTCAGAAAAACAAAACAATCAGCTGAAAGATGTTAAAACGCTCCATAGAGCTGCAGAGTTGGGTAAAAACATATTGCAGCAGCTTTAAAAAAGTTTCTTGCCATGATTACAGAGATAGTCCCATGAAATGAATGATGGGAGATATCAGTTCTCTTGTGGAATAAACACTCCGCTTCCCCTTTGAAATAAGAATCTTAATAGTTTTCAAACAGTTATACAGTGTACACTGACTTGCTTAGAAAATAAATGAATTGTAGAATGAGTTTATATTCACAACTTTTTAACAGATCATCACTGAAAGCCCTTTATTCATTCTGCATGTTTACACTGTATTTTTTTCCCCATCTTTTCAATGTCAGACTCCCTTCAGAAATCACATTAACTTGAGTATGTTAATTGAGTTTCAATATGGTAAATATTACGCTTTGATTTCAAATATGCAAGATTAAAAAATGTCAGCACTATGAACACGAGCCCTACTCACTACTACAAACACAACATTAACATTTTTGACAGCTGACGCACTATAATCTAGCTATGTTTGGTTGCAAGTATGTTGTCAAGTGAACCATGCAGTGTCATTACAGCAAGAGTCCCACGGGGAAAGAGTCTGCCAGGCTATCAGACATGCTATTACTGGAAATTTAGCTAAATGTTTCAGTACTCACGGACTCTCAAAACAAGTGACTGGCAAAATAGAGGCCAGTAGTAATGGGTGTTTAGGCTGGAAACACAGAACAAGCACGGGAAAATACAGGCAGGCAGCTGAGAGTTTCAATGCGGGTAAAGCTCTCATTCTACATTCGGCTCACCTCTTCAGGAGCTCATTTGGGGAAGGGAGCGGGGAATGCGGATGTTCATCTGAAACATATAAGAATGAATGCAAGGGAGAGGAACATAAAAGAGGAAGCAGAACAGTGTGGAGTGATGCAGAGTGACAGAAAAAGAGAGGCAAAAGCAGAATTAATTATTTTCCAGCCTAGTCTGGTGGACGGCTGATAAGAAAGATCAATACTGGCAGAGATGCTCATCTGAATCACGCATGCGTTGTGTGCGGTGGTCTTCTTATGAGAATGTGATGAGCCTGGAATTGGATGAAGCAAAATAAAGAAGCCAATGAATTGAATAGAAGAAATTTTTTTTTACGGAGAGAGAGAGAGAGAGATGGACACAAAGAGAGACAAAGAAAATAAATAAATAAATGGAGAAACAGAGAGGGAGCTTAAGAGATAGTGAGGATTTTAACAATAAAGAGGAAAAATAATTTTCCCCAAAAATCCACTAACTTGTCAAATTAGATTTCCTTAATGAGACAGATGCATGAGGAACGCTAATGCCAGTTAGCGTCTGATTTTCATCGTTCAGAGACCCGGTTCGACCACAGCTAATGAGAATGACACAAGCAGGAAACAGTGTTAGCCGTCCAGACTCGGATGGTGATTGGGTTGTCAGAGGAACCAGTGAAGCGGCATGTAAAGAAATACAGGTCAAGACCTGAGACAAATAGATTTTCCCTTCATTGCTTTACACTTGTCATTATGATTACATCTGGGACATGAGGAGAAGCGTTATTACGTCCAATCACTTAAAGGGATTCCGGCAATGGGACTAAATCCGCTGGTGCAGCTGAGAAACATCAGGACCCAAAGGGCTAGTTAGAGTTAAGAATGTGTAGTAAAGCATTTCAGTAGTATCTCTCAAGTAATGACATGTTTTAAAGTGTCTGCAATAATGTCATGCTTCTCTGTGCATTCACTTTGCTTTTCACACACTTGAGACCAAATGAGGCAGCAGCTAGAATGTTTTGGACCGGAAGGCAGTGATCCATACGCTGCCTTCCGGTCCTACACTGAGTGAGTGGATGGGAGCTGCAGAAGGTAATTTCAACTGTGTCCTTATCTAACTCCACACCTGGGAGCATGTGCATGGTAACGCTGCACTCGCAGACATGGATTGGTTCTGACTGGGAACACCTGACTCACCAAAAGCTGTGACAGCAGAGTAACCGAGAGTCGAGCCAGGTTGATCCATAAATAATTTTCAACATGCAGCACTGTTACAGAGTGTTCTGCATTTTAATGAAGACAACATTGACTCCGTTGTTCCTCTATTTGTCTTCATTTGCAGACTTTTGAAATATTGAATTGTCTGTATGACTTTGTTCTTTACTGTATTATTAGTTACTTGTACTAGCTGTTGTCTGACCTTCTTTCTCCTCTCCCCTGTTACATCATATATTCCATGACAACGGGGCAAACTCCATCCAATGAGGAAGATCAGCTGATATGATTAAAAGCTCCAATTGCTAAATTGTCCTTGAAGAGACTCATTTTTTTATCACTTACGTTGAATTGACAGTCCAGAACTTTGTATTTCCAGGTTTCTATTGTATTATTTGGATCTTATGAAACATTGCTTTTATGAAAGTATTGTGTCATTTGTTACAGGTATAATTGATTTTTGATTGGTTGTTGCAGCCCTTGCCTGTAAAGATGATGACATTTTATATTGTAAGTTTAATGCCTGACAAAGATCTATGACCAAAACATTACATTTTCAATCGATTTAATGCTGAGAGAACAGTATGTGCGAGAGTTACTACTTTCCTTTGCATTCATTCTTCTATTCACCTGCCTACTGTTATGGATATTCCATAACTGACCAGGACAACAGAATGTCAAGCTGTACTCCTCTGTTCTCTCAAACAGAAGATAACACATGTTGTTTAATAAACCAGGAGCCTCACAGGCGAACCAAGGCCAGAATGCAGGTCATCATCAGACGCAACAAGACAAACCAAAGATACAGATTTAGGTCATAGGTTTATGATTCGGAACTGACGAACTAGTTTCTATGATTGGCTTAAAGGCTGGTTTTGGACTGTGTGGGTCAGACGAGTTTGGGGACACCGTACGAACAGGAGGTGTCCCTTGAGTCGCTCTCCCTTGCAAGGTTCTTCATTAAAGTTTTCCCAGAATCATCATACGAAGTTTGGTTTGGTCTTCTCTTCTTCAAACTGACAACTGCCAGTGCATCAGCTCCGAAAATCCACAACAATTTGGCGTCACGAACAGGATTTCAACACAACAAAGACGTGGTAAGTGCATAATTTTATTTTATTATTGTGCCTTACCATGTCTGCGTTTGACGAAATCACAAAGAAACTGTGCATCACTTTCACTTTAAAGGTGGTCACAAAGTGAACAAAAAAAAAAAAAGCAAAAAGCTGATGGTTAAAGAATCTAAACACATGAAAATGTGTTGAAACTGTGCAGTGATAAGCAGGTGCAAAGCATGTGGTTGTGAAGAGGTAAAAAAAGGCAGAGTTGAGTGAGTCTTAACTCCTGCAGTGCCACAAAAGTGGCTGGGATTTCTGGGCTAGCTTCGGGCTACGTCCGGCACAGGGGGACCCACCTGAGGTTTAAACTATAGAAAAGACGTTTTCGGGGTAGGATTTGGCCTATTTCGTTTAAGCCAAGATCGGGGATCATCCACTCTGTGTCCTGTGAGAAATGTTTTCAGACTTGGGATTCTAAGTCCTAGAGTCGGGCGCCGGTAAAATTTTTTTCAAACAATAAACAGTGTACACAAGACGAAGAGTTGCTTCGTCGGTTTGGCTTCAGATCACTGCTATTGCACCAGGAAGAGAGGTGTAAAAAAAAGAACTTCGGTGATGCTGGGAAAGTTTTGATGTGTCTGTTTTGTGTTTGATGTGTTTGTTTGTGTGATGTTTTTAATGTAAATGTGTTAAAATGGGCAACAACACGTCTAAAGCAGTGAGTAGAACACAATCTACTACAAAATTAATTCATTCACCAAAACACAAGAGAAAGAACAAATCTGTTTCAGTAGGAAACAAACACACCAATTCAGAAGTAAAAGGTCAATCTGCCATTGATAAGCTTCCCGAAGCAAACCCCCACACACTCACAGATGCACAATATAGAGCGATGTTTTCTCCACAATCTCCGGCGGGAGTTGTTGGTAGATTGAAAGGATGGACTTTTGTGTTTCCATTTTCTTCCCTTATGAATCAGTGGACAGATGGCGAATGGCCATACGAAGGAGCGTTTGATAGAGATAAGCTTCAGATTGCTGAGTACAATGTTAACCCAGATTTTGGAAATCCATCTTGGGATAGTGCGTATATGAAAGATTGTGTAAATGTGTGGTTAACTGTTGCTCGTCAGAGGTGTGGAGTGAGTCTGGATGAAAAAAGAGTTGATCGTTTTTCTGATGAGTTCAGAGCAGCAGTGGAGAACTGTGTTAAATGTGTGACAGCATGTCACTTGCCTATGTTGGAAGCAGAGTTGCAAACCAGAGCTACAGAAATGATGAAAATTAAACAGAGGCATGGTGAGAATGTGAAGGCCATTTCCAAAGCTATCATATACGGTTGGGCAAAACGGCAAACTGATGCTCCCTCTCCACAAACTTTGTTGACCATTGTATCCAAAGCTGGAGTGCCTTTGCAAGAGTCACACACAAACAAAACAATGATTTCAATTTTTCCACAACTTTCACCTTCAAACCCCTTTTCAGCTGCTAACATGACTGATCAAACCATTTCACAACAAGCAAAGACTGACGATGAATTTCTCTTACTAGCCGCAGCTGTTGAGGGACAAAGACTACAGACTGAAGTAGAAAATAGAGAAGAGCAGATAGCAGCTAGAGAAAGGGAAAGAGACAGTCAGGCTGCTAGAGAAAGGGAAAGAGTTAAACAGGAAAAGAAAGATAGAGCCGACGAAGAAAAAGCTAGGAAAGCTGCAGAAAAAGAAAAGAAAGCTAATTTGTCATTCAAACAGGTAAAAAGCCAGAAAAGAAAGGAAAAGAAAAGACATTTAGCTGCCGTTGCTGAAGAAACAGAGATAGACACTCAGGACAGCTCAGGAGAAAGTGAGGTAGAACTTGAGTTACAAGGAGCCAGAGGTAAGGGGGAGGAGTCTGACACAGATCATAGTGACGACACAGAACCTGCAGTCAGGCCAAAGATGACACAGAGACGACCCCACACTGCAAGTAGCAAAACTCAGGGACGAGATTTACTTTGCAAGCTACATGCCACCATTCAATGCACACCTGATGGATTGTTTTTAAGCCTACCTGATGTGAAGGCTGCTCATGCATTTCAGTTTTTGAAAACTATTGCTGATTGTTTGTATTGTTGGTCATTGACTGATTTTAACATGGCTTCCAGTTTCACAGTATCTAGCATTCAAAAAAATTGCTCAAATTTCACCAGCATGTGCAACACAGATGTCTGCCATGAGGCCTGTACTACAGTGTCACTGTACAGCAGCATTTAACCCCCCAGAGGTGTACAAACAATTAGCTGATGTGTTTTTGAATACACAAGAGGGGTTGGAGTGTGAACAATGTTTGTTTGTTGGTCCACAGGGATGTGCAATTCCAATTCGGTTATCTGACGCACAGCGCAAATTGGTTAATGATAAAGATTCATTTCCATACATCACTGTAGCTGTCTCTCCTGGCTGTGACCCACAACAGCTTGAAAGCATGGTGGCACAGTGCCAGGCATTGAGAGGAGCTGCGCAGACTCCTCAAACTCAAACAATAACACACTTGGGCCTTGAGCTGTACATGTTATCTTTAACTGAGCACATCCAGCTACCTCAGAGTAGGTTTGTTTTGCAACAACCACCCCTCCCCACACAGTATGGGCCTCCATCAGAGCTTTCAGAGGTTCCATCTATTTTATGGGCTAAACATAAAAACCATGTGGGTTTTGTGAATTCGGCTCCACCTCACGAAGTCACACTCAAACCTGGTGCTAAACTACCAATGGTCAGGCAATACAATTTGCCACACAAGTCAATTGCTGGTATTGAAGGTGTAATTCAGTCTTTACTGGATCAAGGTGTGTTGGTTCAAACAACAAGCCCATGTAACACACCCATTTTACCCATTCCAAAAGCAAACCGCCCAGATGAATGGCGTTTTGTACAAGATTTGCAAGCTATTAATAGCATTGTAGTGCCAACAGCTCCAATTGTGCCAGACACAAATTCGATTTTAGCTTCACTACCATCCAACTCAACACACTACACAGTCATTGATTTGAGTTCAGCTTTTTTTCTCAATCCCGTTGCATCCAGATAGCCAGTATCTGTTTGCATTCACATTCAAAGGAAAACAGTACACCTGGCAGCGTTTGCCTCAGGGTTTTGTCGAGAGTCCTACAGTTTACGCAGCAGCAGTGAAACGGGACTTGGATGACCTCCACTTTCCAGGGGGCTCCACTCTCCTACAGTATGCAGATGACCTCCTGATAGCTTCACCATCACAGGAAGCTTGTCGAACGGACTCCATCTTGCTCCTACAGAGACTAGCTGAGTGTGGTCATAGAGCATCACTTGCCAAACTGCAATTTTGTCGGTCTGAGGTGACATACTTGGGTCATGTTTTGAAAAATGGACAGCGCCTGTTGTCACCGGAGAGGTTGAAACTGCTGGTTAACATGCCTCCTCC
Organism: Thunnus maccoyii; assembly: GCF_910596095.1. Classification (NCBI taxonomy): domain Eukaryota; kingdom Metazoa; phylum Chordata; class Actinopteri; order Scombriformes; family Scombridae; genus Thunnus; species Thunnus maccoyii. The sequence continues at coordinate 21,471,946 of NC_056538.1, forward strand.
CACAACCAAGAAACAAATGCTCTCGTTCTTGGGGATGGCGAATTATTGCAGACATTGGATCTTTGAGTATGCTGCTATGGACTCTGTTTTGCGAAACGCCACACTGCAATCAGCTCCTCCCAAGGTGCAGTGGACTGAGGACATGAACAAAGCTTTTCAGGACCTGAAACATGCTCTCACCTTGGCTCCGGCATTGGGGCTGCCGGACTATCATCAGCCGTTCCATCTGCATGTACATGAACGAGATGGCTTTGCTACAGGCATTCTCGTGCAAAAACATGGGTCTCATTACCGTCCAGTTGCGTACTACTCCTCTCGACTAACCCCTGTGGTTCTTGGCATGCCAGGTTGCTTAAGAGCGGTGGCCGCCGTTGCCATCATGATTGAGAAATCTTCTCCAATTGTACTGGCTCATGACTGTGTTGTGCACGTTCCACATGCAGTACTTCACATCTTGAACACATCTGCTACCCAACACATGACAGCTGCACGTCGTTCAGGCTATGAAGCAATCATTCTTCATAGTCCACACATCACTTTAAAACGCTCACCTCCATTGAATCCAGCTACTCTCCTTCCATTGATTGACACAGATGATGAGCATGATTGCATCACAACTATTGACCTGTGTACATCCCCAAGGCCAGACTTGTTGCAGACACCAATACCCAATTCTGATTTGATTTTTTACACTGATGGTTCAGCTAGCAGACCATCTGATAGCACACATCTAGCTGGCTATGCAGTAGTTAACGATTGGGGGGTAGTAGAGGCAAAAGCACTGCCTCCAGGTACCTCTGCTCAAGCAGCAGAACTGTATGCTCTAACTAGAGCGTGTATTCTTGCTTCTGGTAAGGTGGCTACTATTTACACTGACTCAAGATATGCATTTGGCGCTGCTCATGATTTTGGCCAGTTATGGAAGATGAGAGGTTTTGTGTCATCTTCTGGAAAACCACTACAGCATCACACTTTGGTTAATGACCTGTTAGATGCTATTTTGCGCCCATCTCAGCTTGCAATCATCAAATGTGCTGCTCACACGAATGGAACTGATCCTGTTTCACGAGGAAATGCAATGGCTGACACTGCAGCCAAACAAGCGGCACTTTCCTCTCCCTCTTTGGTACTTCAATGTGCCTCCACAAAACCTACCAATCCAATTCCAGTTCCTTCCGCTAATGATGTCGTGACAATGCAAAATCACGCTGATGACAGGGAGCGAAGTCTTTGGTTGCGTAAAGGTTGTAAAGTTGACGCGGAGTCTGGCTTGTGGCTCCACCCTGATGGTCGACCGGTTTGCCCTCGAGCTCTCCTTCATGTACTGGCACGTGTGACGCATGGTCCAGCGCATGTTGGAAGAGGGGTGATGAATGATGTTATTCGCTCACAGTGGTTTGCTCCAGGCATTACTCAAGTTTCACAAACACTTGTGGATAGTTGTATGATATGTCAACAGACCAGAAAAAAGAATAGCACAGTGAAACATGACCACTTAGAACCCCCATCAGGTCCTTTTGTAAATATGCAAATAGATTTTGTACATATGCCAAGCTCACAAGGCTTCAAATACTTGCTAGTCATAACCGACAGGTTCTCGAAGTGGGTAGAAGCTTTTGCAACGAAAAAAGAAGATGCAAGAACAGTTGTAAAGTGTCTGCTAAAAGAGGTAATCCCTAGGTACGGAGTGCCGCAGGGAATAGATAGCGACAGAGGTCCAGCTTTTGTGTCAAAAATCACTCAGGGACTGTCAGAAATCTTAGGATTTAAGTGGCAGTTACATGTTCCTTATCATCCACAGAGTTCAGGTCAAGTTGAGAGAATGAATGCAACTATCAAAGACAGATTGACCAAAACAGTCCTAGCCACAGGCCTGAAATGGCCTGATGCACTGCCGATTGTGCTGTACTCCATTCGGAGTGCACCAAGTGCAACTACAGGACTGAGTCCTCACGAGGTGCTGATGGGAAGACCAATGTCCACAGGGACAAGTCCCCCACTGACACCACACAAAGCTACTCTGCTTTGGACGGATGAGTTCATGACTGAGTATGTGAAAAGACTAACAGAGATTTTGAGAAAGTATCATTTACAGGTGGCTGACAGACTCCCCAAACCATCGGAAGAACCAATTCATTCCTTTCGAGAAGGTGACCTGGTATTAATCAAATCTCTGGAAAAAGTGTCTTTGTCTCCTAGGTGGAAAGGTCCATACCAGGTGCTGCTGACTACTAGGACGGCCCTGAAGGTCGAAGGCAGAGCAGAATGGATCCACGCCACAAGGTGCAGACTGGCCCCCCCAACCACTGGCGGAGGAGAGCAGAGCCCTGGCAGGTAACCGGATGGTTACTCCTTTTTTCTCTCCTGTTTAGTAGGTTCGGGCAGGGGACAGGTCAAGTCGGTCCAAATGAGAGAGAGACAGGAGTCTCTCTAATTCCAGGCGAAGGAGAGCGGAAAGGCTTTCCTTCTCATGACACAGTCGGTGCCATGAACCCAGTGCCCCATGGACAGGGGCGCCCTTTGCAGAATGATCCAGAAAATGCAGACCAAGAGCCAGATCTTGGACATACGGACAAATCAATGAGCCCATTGGGACTCTACAACACTATGGCGGTGGTCTACATATGATAAAACACTGTTTGAGACGAAGCAGAGTTCATCCACGTCGACGAAGAGGATCACTCCAGGAGGATGGATTCCACATCACCATGCATCGTATGTGCTAGTAACCTCTCCATGGTGATGGCCCTCTACTGTACGCAAAGTGCATGGGTTGAAGACTTCACTTTGTGATTGATTTGTTTTATTGTTATGATGTAATCAAATGTTTGTATGACTCCCCTTTAAGTTGCTAGGATTTCATCCAGTAAGAGGCAGGAAGTGTCTTGTCTTAGGTTGTTTGCGCATGTGACTGGTGACCTCTGTCAATGACCTCCTTTAACGCTTTGGTGTTCTAGGAGATCTTCTTTGAGGATTTGCCTCACTACTGCCCCTGGTGGTTGGAAGACAGAACTCATGGGTCACATGACAGTTGTTTTAAAGGGGTACATAAGAGGGGTTTTTTATCTAATTTACTGATTGTTTGCTTTTATTGTTATTGCATTATGTGTTTAAATGATTATGTGTTTTGATGATTTTACTTTTGATTTTGTTCAATGCAATTGTTGATTCTTGTATTACTTTTGTGTGAGAATTGTTATCTGTTGTGCGGATGTTGTTTCTACTCTGTTTGTGCCCTTACAGTCCACCAGTCCAGTCATAAATTGGTAATTTGTATTGATCTTTTGATCAATAAGAGGGGATTGTTATGGATATTCCATAACTGACCAGGACAACAGAATGTCAAGCTGTACTCCTCTGTTCTCTCAAACAGAAGATAACACATGTTGTTTAATAAACCAGGAGCCTCACAGGCGAACCAAGGCCAGAATGCAGGTCATCATCAGACGCAACAAGACAAACCAAAGATACAGATTTAGGTCATAGGTTTATGATTCGGAACTGACGAACTAGTTTCTATGATTGGCTTAAAGGCTGGTTTTGGACTGTGTGGGTCAGACGAGTTTGGGGACACCGTACGAACAGGAGGTGTCCCTTGAGTCGCTCTCCCTTGCAAGGTTCTTCATTAAAGTTTTCCCAGAATCATCATACGAAGTTTGGTTTGGTCTTCTCTTCTTCAAACTGACAACTGCCAGTGCATCAGCTCCGAAAATCCACAACACCTACCAGTATGTGTTTGCCAATATTCAGTAAAGGTAACAGTAGAACATAGAAAACATACATAAAAGTAACGGGAAGAAACGAGAGAACATTACAGCTGTGGTTTCGAGTAAAAATATCTATATTTAGTTGTTTTAGTTTGCTCTCAACTCCATTGTGCCATATGCTTAGAAATGCCACTTTCATAGGTTTTTCAAATAACAAAATGTCTTCAAACCATCATAAAAATGTTGTGAAAACATTAACATCACACAGCAGCTCCTCTGGCAGGTTGAGGTACACTGACCTCGCCTGTGTTGGTGTTTTAATACATTTAAATTAATCTTATAGTGCACATCCAGCCGTGCCCAATATGTCTCTGTCCCTGTCAACCTCTGGGGCAGAAAATGGAGGTCAGAGCCAAATAGGATAGGGTCCTTGGCAGAAAATGTAATAGCAGGTGCAGAGAGCATGTCTTAAGTTTGCTCATCCTGCCTTGAGACTTTAAATTTTGCATCCTCGCCTTTCAAGTAACTTCAGTCTTATACGACAAGATGCGGGGCAGGTTTGACAGAGACATGACAGATAAGAGTAAGCAAATGCAACTCTATATGTCACATGTTAAACCGGCTCCACTGCTATGTTTTAGGAATGAGTTTACACAGTCAAAAATGCCTGAAGAACTCTGGTTTGATTGAAGCCTTTGCCTTGCTGCCAACAACTGCACACGGAAAGGATAAATTACAAGGGGCAAATTCCATCACTCTGTGTTTTGGCAGATTTATACTCTTAAATGTCTTGAACTGATTAAGTGCTAATATTGCTATGCTGTCAGTTTCCAAAACAGGGATACTCAAATTAGCCTCAGAGAATCTTTACAACAATTTAAACCTCCACACCTATTAGTGAGGAGTAGCGTAATGAGAGCTCAATCTATTCAGTGCTCATCCATTTTTACTTCATTTCTCTAAGATATTCTTCTCTCTATCATGCAGTCAAACACAGATAAACTGTAACTCTAATTGAGAATTCTCACCTTAAATTTCATAGTTTTCCATTACAGTGATACTGTATATCTCACACCTAATCATTTGAAATGATGTGAAAGGTAAAATTACACAGTTGAGTTACTTTGGGTTTGTTACACTATTGTTATAAGCAACTCTGTGTTGAGGTAGCCTCTTAAACAGCATGTTCGCTGAATAACCGGGAATTTTTTTATTCCCTAGAGTCTACAGATTTGCTTTAGCTTTGCCTGGAAGCAGTCATTTAGTTTCACAACAAAAATGACTCATGAATGAAATGAAATGAATAATTTTTTCATTGCAAGAGGTTATTCAACAAATTGCAAGGAACCTTGGATGAGCTTGTGAAAGAATGGTCTCCTCTTAGCAACGTCTTTTGGTTGTGAGCGGCCAGCAATAATTTATAGAGCTCATAAAGCAACTTGTGTTTTGTTTAATTGCTTAATATTTCATGCTTTGTTGATGTTTATATCTTTTTTTGTATTTCTTCATACTTACTACTTCTGTCCCTTTATACAACTACAAATGAATTTGTGCACTTATGCGTTGTTTGCTTTCTTGATATGTGGGCAGATGTTTCACATCATGGTGACATAAAAACTATATCTGCAACTCACCTAATATTCTCTGATGGATCATAATGTACATCTACAAAGTTTATAGTGGACATTTATTCTCTTACTTATTAACAACATCCATTAGATTATTGGTACAACCTTGGCTCTGTCCACTTTCCACCATTTTTAAGATATTTGGCATCACAGCTAAATTAACTTAACCTTTGGCTCTCTCACTCCACAGCCCCAGTCCCCTCTCTATTCTCCACCATCCTCCCTCTGTCTGCTGCCTCTGCCAGTGTCTGCTTTGTCCTTGGCCGTGAGTCGCGCACATACAGCTGTCTGTCTCAGCCTTTTAGGAGACAAGAAAATGACCATCTTGATGTAGAAAACAGTATTTTTTTGTTTTTATGCTCCAGCCAATGTCGTTGTTAATCAATGTCTTTATTGAGCCCTGACTCCTCAGTGTGGAGGAATCATGCAAAATGTGAATTGCACTGACAAATCCATTACCATGACATATCACTGTAGTCCATTATGGATCTGCCTATTTCCGATTTAAATGGGTGGCTGTGGCTCAGGAGGTACAGTGGGTTGTCTACTAACTGGAAGGTCAGCGGTTTGATTCCTGGCTCCTCCAGTCCACATGCCAATGTGTCCTTGGGCAAGACACTTAAACCTATTAACCAAATTGCTCCTGATGGCTGTGCCATCAGTGTGTGAATGGTTTTTTCTCTAATGGGCAGTTTGGGACCTTGCATGGTAGCCCCTGTACCCATTCAGCGTATGAATGTATGTGAATGGGTGAATGTGATTTGTATTGTAAAAGTGTTTTGAGTGGTTGGAAGACTAGAACGGCACTATACAAGTACAGTCCATTTACCATTTACCATTTACTTCTCAACAGACCCCCAAAATATTTTCAAAACACTATTTCCAAAGTGATATGTGGCCTAATATTTTATCTATTCCTTGAATTTCTAATTGAAACAGCAGTAATGTTATTACTAAACCCTATGGTAAATATCTGCATCTGACAAACGCATAGTAGTATTTGCTTGCGCAAATCTGCACAGCTGAAATCTTGATCCCCGGATATAATCTGTGTATTATACGGGATCCGTACCTTCCTACAGTCACAGCTCAGGTCAGATCTCATAAGGGTCCAATTGGAGGAGAAAAGAAATAGAAAGAGCGCGTTTAGAAACGGGAAGCTGCTCAGTGGTTTTGTGTAGTGCGCACCTCCCCTCTCTGTAGCACAAGAGCCTCCTCTAATTCCTGCTCTTCATGCCAGAGCCTGCAGCTGTCTCTGTTGCGTCCCACCGCCGCCGTTGTGGGAAAATCGTCGCCCTGCATGACGAACCGACGGGAGACTTTTTCCCCCCTTGAAGTGACAGAGCGAAGCCGAAGGATCGTAACTTTAAAACAATTTCCAAAACTGTTAGGAGACTGAATGAAGACACCTGACAGCTCGTAACGCCCCGTCCGTGTGTTGCCTGAAATCTTTGCAACTGTGAAGGCTATAGGAATGTGGAATACAAGTGTATCTCAGCGGTGAGTGTTGTAATGCGTTTATCATTTCTGTCTCTCTCTAGTATTTGTTAGACTGCGTGTAGGCGTTCCGCAAAATTAAGTTTGTGTTTCCTGCCCGCGCACGAGTGGTTTTGATTGCAAATGTCATTCACGTTGAATAGTTATAGCATGCAGCAACAGATCAGTGACATTTTAATCTGTTATTTTCTGTCTAAGAATGCGTTTAAATACCAAAAAATAAGCTTAAACATCAAATATTTCTTCATCTGCTCATCCCTCTCATGCAGTAAAAGGACCTGCCTCTGCCCCTGACACCATGACCACAGACCTGAACTTGACCTCTCTGCTGAATGTGACAGATCTCCACAATCACACAAGAGGATGTTCCCTCACCAAGACTGGTTTTCAGTTCTACTATCTGCCCACCGTCTATATCATGGTCTTCATCACAGGGCTGGTGGGCAACAGCCTGGCCATTTGGATGTTTGTGTGCCACATGAGACCCTGGAGCAGCATCTCTGTCTACATGTTCAACCTGGCTCTGGCTGACTTCTGCTACGTCCTGTCTTTGCCTTTCCTCATCTTTTACTACTTCAACAAGACCGACTGGATATTCGGTGATGTTCTGTGCCGACTGCAGAGATTCATTTTCCACGTTAATCTGTACGGGAGCATTTTGTTTCTGACCTGCATCAGTGTTCACAGGTACTCCGGGGTGGTGCACCCGCTCAAGTCTCTGGGTCGACTGAAGAAGAAAAATGCGGTTATTACCAGCGCGTTGGTGTGGGCGGTGGTCGTTATAGGCATCTCTCCCATCCTATATTATTCCAGGACCGGCTTGAAGCGCAATGCAACCATTTGTTATGACACCACCACTGAGGATGAGTTACCAGGTTATTTTATCTACAGCATGACTTTGACTGTGTTTGGGTTCTGCGTCCCTTTTATAATCATATTTTGCTGCTATGGCATGATTGTCAAAGCGTTAATCTGCAATGACATGAACAATGCGCCTCTGCGGCAGAAATCTATCCACCTGGTTATCATCGTGCTCGCAGTCTTCGCCGTCTCCTACCTGCCTTTCCATGTGATGAAGAACCTTAACATGAGGGCGAGGCTGTACTTCCAGAGCCCTGACATGTGTGATTTTAATAACCGCGTCTACGCCACCTACCAGGTGACGCGGGGGCTGGCCAGCCTCAACAGCTGTGTGGATCCTATTCTTTACTTCCTGGCTGGAGATACCTTCCGGAGGAAGCTTTCAAGGGCCACTAAAAAACCCTCCAGAAAGGGGGACAATGTCCTTCAGTCCAAGAGCGAGGAGACGGCGCTCAACAGCCTGGCTGAGTATGTGGAGAATGGGGACAGGAGGATGTGACAGGGCACAGAGGTGGCCTCTGTGTGCCAGTCATGGCTGTGGATTTTGGAAATAGTACTAGAAACCACAATGGACCTGGGATTGAATAAGTAAATGCACTGTGTGGACTGAAGGCTGTGTGTAAAATGTAATGGGACGATGGTTTATAGAACTGTAGGATAAATACTCCATTTAACCCTGTGATGACCATCGGTTGCTTGCAGCCTGTCGATGTCGATAAACTATTGTACTGTATTGTTCTATACATGTATTGTAGAGCCATCACTCTTCATTCTCACTGAGTAGTTCGTGTTGTTTACACTTTGGACAAAATGAACATTATGATCAGCCAAGCTAAGGGAAATAGGTTTTCCTACAGGCAATAATGTCCTGTTCATCAATTTGTTCAGAAAAAATAGGACTGAGGATGGATAGCACCTTCTGCAGCCGCCAAGCTGATGCTTAATCAATGGCTATTAAGCAGGTGAGAGCTTGTGGTTAAAGAAGTGTACCTGGGACGGCTTTTGGAGGAAAAAAGTAAATGCACTGAACCTGAGATTGCTGCATGGATGTGCTGTGCAGACATTGTAATGCACTATGACTAGGGGACTCTCTGCTCTGAGGGCTACCTATCACTCCTCGTTTCTTTCTCCATCTATTACCGACTGGGCGAGGAATGTGGTCGAACAGTTTTTCATTTTGACAGCTCTGAGGTTAAGGTCCGCGACGGCTCTGTTACCACAATCTTTCTCGATTTGTTAACCTGTTCTCCACAGAAAAAAAAATAGAAGATAATACTCAACAGTATTTTGTGTATATGATACTACAATGAATGAAAGGTGTACTGTACAGGATGTTGTGACGTTCCAGATTAGTTTGTGTTGATAACCGTTTTGTTCAAATCAGTATCACTAATTCAAACCTTTTAGTGCATGAGTCAAGTATCAAAATATTATCAGTGAAACAATGATTTATCACAGCTGGTTTTAACTACACAAGTGCAACATAAGGAATAATAGCTTTTAAATGAGCAGAACGGACATACGCACTCAATCACCTGCTTTGTGACTCCATCAACATATTGAAGACTTGTTTGTATGAGATACCTCAAAGTAAATACTGCACTGTGCTCTTGTGATGACAGATAATAATTTCTGTTTTGTATCTGTTGTAATCATTCTGGAGAAATGATTGTGGAGCTCTCTCAGTATATTTTACCCTGGACTACCTAGATGTTTGATGTCTGTACTAATGTACCTTTGTAAATCTGTAACGTGGCTTACTATTGTCAAGAAAGGAAGAGAATCATCTGTACAGGATATCTGGGGCCACTTGTATCTTTGTCAATAAATTTTTATATGAAAACAAGTGAGAAAATGTAATAATAATTCTTCTCAGATGGTGGCCAGTTTTAAATCCCTGATCCCTGTTCTTAGTTAAGTATGTACACTACGATTGAATGGACACTGTTGGCTGCAGAGACTTGCATGCAGAGTTCTGTCTTCCCCGCTGCTGCTCCTCCTCTTTCTCTGCACTGCTGTTGACTTTCTTTTTCAACATAGCCAGGAGGAAGCGAAGAGACGAGGGAGGAATAAAGAGTGCCACCTTTTTTCTTCTGGCTTATCCTAAAACGGCTTTTGTGTCTGTCACAATGGCGTGAAGTTATTGATGCAGACAGGGGTGTGAGGCTGTCGCCAGGACCCCAGGGTTTCACGGGACTGTGGGCACAGGAAAGCGACCAACCTTCTTCCTCCAAGCAGGGCCCATGAATACAAACGGCTTTTGATTTCCTGGCTTTGAGGTGCAAACTGCATAGCTGGCCTTGGCAAATATATGTGTGTGTGTGTGTACTTGTGTCTCTGTGTTAGAAACCCTGAAGGCAATGGAGACCTTATTCAAGTAGGTGGTTGTTTTAGCCGTTATTGCTGTTTGTTGGGGACTGGTTATTGTTTCTTTGTTGAAAGGAGTCACTGTGTCATCCACAGGGGTATTAATATATATCTACAAGTGTCTGTTTGTGGGAAATATATCCTTTCTGCTGTGTGTAGATGTGATTAGATAAAAGGACGGTTAGATATAGCCAACGCCAAACCTCAAGCCAACGTCAGTGCTGTTGAGCTTGAGTGTCAAATCTTAACTTGCAGAAAGTTGGGATGCTTGCCAGTATCTCCTCCCTCCCTTCTCAGCCACCTTTCACCTCTTTTCTCTCACATCTTCCTCGCTTTATTCTGAATACAGAAAAAAAAAAACGTTTTCTTCACTGCATTCCATCACCTTCAGGAGAATATTATTCGAAGAAGTGTTGGGAAGAGAAAAGAAGGGATTTCTGCAAAGTGTACAGTAATGGCAGTTACAATGTTTGAATGTGTGCGTTTCCAGAAAACACTGTTGGTGGCAGGGGGGGGCTCAGAGGGTAATCACCGTCAAGACAGCTAAACCAAAACATTGAGCTTTGTTCTTGGAGATTTACAGTGGGAGCACAGCAGATTTACAATGATGGCACAACCACATCTATCACAGGGGCACCATCTGCTTGTGCCAAAAACTACCGCTAACTACACAAAAACCAAATGTAATCAAAATGTCAGCATGTGGTCCTTGGTGAGTAACTCATGATTCAAACAATCACAATGATGTGTGGCTACATTGCAAATTCCAGTCACTCCACTGACACCATGTGACATCACTGTAAAAACACGTGAGGCAATACAAACTCCTTTAAACACAAATTCCCACATTGCTACTGTATTATTAGTGAGTCATGCACTTCTGATATTTACATCATAACAACATTACACCTCTGCGTAATGCTTTTTGCAATGAGCAGTGTTTGGAGGAAAAGGAGCATGCACTACTGAGAGTGTACAGAGCCCTCCCCAGTCATGCATAAGAGAGATACTGTGTGTTTGTACACACAGTGTACAGAAGTCACACAACCAGGTACATGTTTTCCAACTATGTAAACATGTGCGAAAAATATTTTGTTCAATTGCTCTTGGTTACAGCACCACACTTTGTTATTAACATGTGTTTACTCGTTCCAGTCATACATCATCCTACCACACACCCCACCACTAGAGCGCACATAGAGCGTTATTGCACTTATATGGTCATGTCAGGCTGTATTGACATCCTTTTTGACTTAAACCTTTTGAAATAAAACAGGAAATTTACACATCAACGACACCTCCTTGAGTCTACTTTTGAGAGAGGATCCGGACTGTGCTAGTCAGGTAAGCATAGCTCACACCTCATTGACAGTCAAAACAGTTGTGGAACATTCAGGCTGTCGATGCATGCCCAAATGCAAACAAGTGTGCCTGTGTATGTGTGTGTGTCTATGGAGTTGTTCATCACACATCACAGATATGACTCTGCTGGGCAGGTCATCGACTTGCCAACTAAAAATCACCAACCAATTGGTAGAGAGCATGCAGTTGCACACGCACACATGCTCATTTATAATCAAACAGAATAATAACAGTTTCACCGGCTTGATGCAAGAAGCTATCAGAGAATTAAATGTCATGTTACTGCTGCTGAACCAGACTGTAAATGGATGAAGGTCGGATGATAAATGTAATCTTTTTATAGATGATTATGTTTCCTTACTCGAGGGATGTGTTTTTGTTCCAACATGTCTCCCTAGACAACGTGTGTATTTGCAGGAGGAATATAAAGGTAATCTTAACTTCATTTTGCATGTCAGTAAATATGCAGTGTTTATGTAACTCAGCCCATATAACCATTTAGTGTTTTATATTCTGTCTCTCAGTGTCTTTGCTTTTTCAGGTTCTGGCTTCTCTCAGCATTTTTGCTTTCTGTTCTCCAAAGAGCAGCTGCAGGGACAAGAGGTGTTACATTCTCAGCACTATATGCATGTGTAACATATGTAAGTAAAGATACATAGAAAAACTGGCTTGTAAAAAAAAACACAACAGCAACAGAAATAACATCAACAAAAAAAAGCAAACATAAGAAAAGCAAAGGAATATACGTTTGGCAGTTGAATCGGATGATCTAATAGTAACCATTCATTCTGTTGTGTTCATATGTCTACATCTACACTGCCTCTGTCCACACCAATACTGCCAAGATGGCAACATATATAGCTATGCAGCATGAATTATAGGCTACCAGAAATACAGATGACCTGGGGTGTGGCTGCTTTTGACAGTGAAAGCCATTTGAAATGAGACTGCCGTGAGTGTCTTTGGGGCAATATGTTTACAGTCACCTCTGGAGTTGCCTCTGCCTCCTTTGACCCCCTCATGAAATGACTTCACTTTCATCATGTTGTCAGAAATACATCCAAGGGTGTTAAAGTCAATTATAGGCCTTGATCTAATACTTGTATGGACAAGTAAAAACAAAATGAAAGACATTCTCCTCACTCTGTTACTGTACAGATGGTGTAAGCATAACAGTGAATGGGAACTCGTTATTTTGATCTCTATCGGTTACTGTAAAGTCATGCCTAAAGTAAGCCATGTGATGGCTCGGACTGCTGCCAGTAATAATAATGTGAGACTGGTATTGTATACAAGATGTGCAAGATTTAGATGGGACTGGAAGAACAAGTGGGAGAGGGCGTGTGAGACGGAGCGCAGGCTGTCATATTTTGGCTGTCATGAGGTTTATGATCAATATCTCTGCAGCCACTCCTGTCTGGCTTCTTGTTGATTTTCTGCCGCTTCTTGGCACTGTCATCAATCAACTTGAACGATCGGTTTACTGGCTGACATCCACAAACTTACGTCTTTGATTTCATACAATGGGGGTCACAAAGATCTGTCAGGCAGTTTAACCCCCAACTGAAAGGAAGATGTCTAAAAGTGGTTCGGTTTGATCAGTTTTGGACAATAAACTTCATATTAATCCTACGGTTTTCATGCAATATATACAGTACATATGGAGAAGGTAAAGCTGATGCTGTTTCAGATGATGCACTTTTGCAAATAGACAGACACAGCTGGGAGACAAGAGCGTTGTCAGACAGAGCGCAGACGAGCTGGCCCGTCTGATAAGAGTTATGAGATTGGAAGCGTAGCTTTGAAATGAACTGAGGTTAAATAAAAGGGTGCCCGCTGCTTGGGAAGGATAGGGAAGAGACAAGATAAGGCGAGGTGTGAGAACAAGAAGCTGAGAGCTACAACGATATCAAATGTGCTGTAGGCATATTAAAAAAGCTGCAGGAGAAGGAGAAAGAAGCACAAAGAAAGAAAGGAACGTTATTTGTATATCCAAATACACACTGAAATAAATGGAAGGAAGTATGTTATTGTATTGCTGTGGGATTAATTTCTTAATCCTAAATCGCAATAAAAAAAATACTAAGAGTTCTATCATGGGGCCACAAAGCAAGTAATAAGTAAAAGACTTTCAAGAAATGCTTCTTATTAAATCATAAAACAAGATTCACCCAAAAGTGAGTCAGATTAAAATTAATACCAAGGGCCATACTGGGAGACTGTCCTGTGAAGACAACCAAAAGTACAAAAAAGGACACATTTTTTAAAAGTATGAGACTAGATTCTTAATTTTGAGCTCCTCCCTGCCTGCGGCTCGTCTGCAAGTTTGCTAGCAAGAACCACGCCACAACTCTATGTAATTTAAAGGTTTTAATGGACATTCAGGAGGTATTAAATGTTGAGGACAGATGAATGGATGTAAAGGGGAGGGGTAAAGGTGGAAGGAGGACGTTGACTGTTAGGCTGATCTAGGAGGATGTACTGTCGACCGGGCGGAGGGAGACTTAGTGTGGGGGTTCCGTCTCAGGTGTGTTTCCACCTGAGATGATTACAGGCCCCCAGACGGTACCTAGAATGAGACGTGGGAGAGGTATGCAATGGATTGAATAGGAAAAGATGAAGGGAGTAGATGAGGTAAGAAGGTGAATGGATGAAGAGAGGGGAAAGGGAGGGTGGGTCAATAAATCTGAGACAAACAGGGCAGAATTGGTTGACCAGGAATAAGCAGGGCTTGACAGGTGATTAGAGGTGTGGTTGAGGTGTGGCCCTGCTCCTGATCCTAAGTTAACTATTTAGCTCGTGAAAACTATTGTAAAGGATGATGAGCTATGCACTCCACTGACAGTCCAATGCTTTTATTAGCTGGCAACCCGACAGTCTGCCCTTCTGCCCTTCTGCAGGGATGATAAATCTCTTAAGACCAAAAGTTTATGTACTGGCAGATTACATCCACTGCTCACATATTCACAGTGTGTCAGTGTGTGTGTTGCAGAGAGTGGGAATAAGCGTGTGGGTATGAAAGGGAAAGAAAAGAGCTTCGCAGCAAACTGTGTGTAGGCATATCTATATATACAGCAGGTGAATAATGGAAATGTTGGACAAACATAACCATATATGCTTTATAAGTAAGACGCAGGGTCATCTTTTACCTCCACAGGTTCACTCCTCCTCACCACTTTTGGTTTCCTGACATGCTGGTCTTGAGCTGTGTGTGGTGGGAAAGAAAGCCTCTGTTTCATGTAAGGGATTAGGAGATCTCTACACACCCTGTGCTGCAACCTCCCACAACGATTCATTTTTGTTTAGATCGGAATACTGCTAGATGAAACCACTCTCGAGTTTGTTCAGCTGCGTTTATGGGTCCATTATCATCTTAAAGGACCATCTTAAAGAAATCACTTGAAGCTGAAGAGCTGATTGCATGTCCTATGAATTGACCATTACGTTTTTTCATTTAGCTTCTCCATTCATATTTTCTAGACATTATATCTCCATATACAATATTCTGTGTATAATATATGTTGCCACAAACAGTCAAATTCAAATATGCTGGGTCAAAAATTTCAAAATCTTCAGCCTTTTAAATTTTATCAAGTGTAATTTGTGTACAATATAAACGCCTCCGCACGTCATTAAATAAAAATCGAATCAAATCAAATCTCCAGAGACAATGCAGAGGACATGGCCTGACATGTAGGGGATATGAGCTTCAATCTAAATCCTCAAGAATCTCAATCTAACTCAATCTAAATTTTACCGTTTTTTTTTTTAATTTTTTGCTCCAATTGTCAAAAAGAGGCAAAAGAGCATCAGAACTCATATCTTCTAATAAAACTGTTATTGCTGTTGCTGTTTATTTCACCCTCTCACATGAGCACTAAGATGTCTTTGTCTATCTCAGAATCTCTTAAGAGGACACAGATCATAATTTCCAGTGGATGTTCTGTTCCAAATGTTCACAACTTATGGCATTTAAATTATATCTTGCCTGATGAATCTAAGGTGAAAAGATTGTCGTTAAAAAATGTCCTTGCAGGTGTTTATTCAAACTTTATGGAGTAATTTGCTGGAAAGCCAGAATCCACAGCTGCACACTGTTACACATTTAACAATAAATACCCATGAGCTTCCTGCTGCTTGCAGATTGTAGTGGATTGGAAAGTGTAGAAATGTAGAAAGTAACAACTTTGTTTTTTATCATGTACGTTAATTAAAAACAAACAAACCAAAAAATGCATCACTTCCTGTGTAGTATTACTTTTTTCCATATTGTAGATCAGGACAGGGAATTCTGAAGCTCTGACAACCTGGAGGAAACAACTGGTTAAACACTAAAGGTAAAACATTTTATCATCAAATAAAACTTTAATGCAAACTTATTTCGCATAATTACACAACTGATAAAACATGGAAATATTAGTGAAGGTCTTAAAAATCCTTTACATTCTAATTAACAAGTGCAGCTTTGAAAATTCACACACCGTTGAAGTGATAGCCGATCTCTTTTAAAGCTGACACATGGTGCTAATTGGCATTTAACGTTGCCTTTGTAATTGTGATTTAACTACTTCAAACTTAATCCCTTCAAAGTTTCATTCTTTGCCTTCATTATTTTGTCACTTTTCCCCTCTCTGCATACTGTGTGTGTGTGTGTGTGTGTGTGTGTGTGTGTGTGCTGTACATCTGCACATGGACACAGATGAACTCAATTACCTCATCTGTTCTGCATCCTATTCTGGCCCGTGATTGTTAATGATCCACCCCAGATCAAGCTGTGTTATCAAGGATCTATAGCCTCCCATGGGAGTTGTCTTCCTACCTCATTAGGCAGAGATACACCTTGCATGCTTAGCAGATGACTGTCAGGTGCCTGGGCCTTTTATTGCTGCTGCACTATTGGTTTAGGTGTGTTTAAAGCCTGAAATGTACCAAGGGAAGGTCATGTCATTCTCCATAAAATCCAAATCAAGATAAGATTTTGTCAGTTTCCAGTACAGAGATTTAGTCAGCCAGAAAATGAGAAAATGCTACATAATATAAAATAAAACAAACGTTGTTTCCACTCTTTTATTTGATATCCAACATTAGATGTGATTTGATCTCTTTCTTTCTCTTTTTCTTTCTATGCTTACATACTTACTTAAATACTTTGAATTCTATGGGCGTACATATAAGCATTCACAAACATTAACAGCCATGCACACACACCTCCAAAAACTATTATCTATTAATTGAAAGAGACGATCAGCAGTGAAGTGCATTTTCCACTTAAGGAAAAAGCTGACAGAACAGTTTGCTCTCTAAAGCCGCCGCACTAACACCTACACACATCTAGAGAGTGAGAGTTAATCAAAGAAAGACACCAAAACAGCCTGACAAAATGAAATTTGTATTTTTTATATCCAGCACCTACTCTGTGTTACCAATTTCGCCTCTAACCTCTTCTTCTTGACCATAAATCCTCCTCCCCTTCCCTGACCTCCGGTGATTAGTCACTCTCTCTTCAGACACCTCCCCTTCCTATTTCTCCTTTCCTCTTTTCTCTTCCCCTCCAGCCTCGTTGTTCAGATTCTATTATCCTGTGCTGCTTGGCTGCCTCACCCTATTAATTCCTAGCAGTTCAGTGTATGTGTGTATGTGTGTGTGTTTGTATGTGCACACACACACACATTGAAAACGTTCACACACACTGAAAACGCGCACTTACACATTGAAATCGTGCACATATGCACTGAAAACATGCACATACACGCTGAAATTTTTTACATCCCACCACCTTCACACACTGTGGGGTATAGGCTACTTGTGTGCGTGGGTATCTGAGTGTGCTTGTGTAAAATAATTTCAGCGCCCCCGGAAGTTGCTGTAGTATAACAGAAAGGCAGGTTGAGTTTTAAATCTAGACTTGTTGCAATGGAAAAAAAAAAAATCTTCATGGACAGTAGAAATCTTGTATAGATTGGATGCGGTGGCTGATCACAGGCTTAAAGGTCAACTACAGTTAATTGTAATAACTGCGTCTTCATCTTTGAAAGGACAACACCGTAGAGCTACGTAGGTCCAGGTTACGCTCTGAATCTGAGCCCTCCTGTAGCACTGAAACAACTTCCGAGCGCACTGAAAAATATTTTACGTGCATACACTCACGCACACAGACAGGGAGCTCCCTGCACACATTCAGATACCTACACACACACACAAGTAGCCTATATCCTGCTGTGTGTGAGGGTGGTGGAGTGTGAAAATTTTCAATGTGTATGTGCACTTATTTCAGTGATTTCACCCTAATCAGCCTCTCATAGTGACAGTGTGAGAGCGTAGTGGCTACCGAATGCAGATACGTGCAGCAAGCCACATATAAACACACACACACACCTTGCGCAGGTGTCCTGTTATAATCGTGTCTGGAAGGGGTTTGTCTGTCTGGACAAAAACAGACACCAGAGCAAGGTTGTGTCAGTGGATTGAGAGAGAAGTGAAATGAGGATGTAGTGTAAAGTCATGTGCTTTAAACGGAGTTGTGGACCATTAAAGAGGAATAAAACTGTGAAACTACCGTTGGTGACTCGAAAAGCTAATGACACAACTTTAACGGTTAAGACACCAGTTACGGTACATTATCTTTGCAGTGATTTGTCCTCACACACCAGGAAACAGTGCAATAGATATTATTGAGTAACATATTTTGAGCTTCTACACAGATTGTATGTTTTTTGTTCATTCTGTACACAAAATTTTGTTTTCTCTGCTTGTGCTTCCCCTCTGGGCTAAAATATGTGTGTGTCTATATGCTTGTGTGTGTGTATGTGTGTAAGCTGATCCACTTGTCCTGGATTCCCTGCTAAACTTAGCCAAGTGACTGTGGTCATGATTGAGTGGTCATCAGCATGGCTCAGTGAGCGGATTCTTGGCCGTGGATGAGCACATTTGTCTGCAGCAGGCCTCAGTACCTGTTGCCTCAGCCTGCTGATCTCACACCGCGTGAACTCACTGATGATCAGAGTATTGATCCAGCAGTGGACAGCGATGGCCAGATTCACTGTGAGTCACAGAGGCTTGGCTTCTAGACAGCAGGCTTAAGGTCAAGTTCACACTAATGCAGATACATTTCAAATAAATCATTTTTTAGCCTTTCATCCATGCTAAATCTGAGTCGTTGACCCCTAAAAATTAATCTTTTCAAAAATGCTTTTAAAAGTGGATTCATTTGGAGAATCCAGTTCAACGTTTTAGTGCAGCAAGGAAGACTAACTTTTAAAAAATGCTGACATATGATTACCACATGACCAACCTTTCAACTTAGTGAAAGCTTCTTGAGTGCTTGAGTGGTGTCTGCTGTACAAGTACCTGCTCTCCTGAGACAGCTGCTATTAGTCTTTGCAACCGTTTGTAAACAAACTATGGTAGCTACTGGCTTCAGGGTGAAGGAACATGTTCTCCAATGCAAAGGTGTGGCTCATTTATGTGTTTTTAATAGTTTTTGGACAACAACTCAAAGGATACAATATATTAAGCTTCAGATACACGCCCAATACTTGTAAGTAGGATTAGTTCATTGTTGGTTTTGCTCTGCACGTGAGATTTGTTGACAATAAGAACAATATAGAAAATCGCCAGCCTAAAGAGTGATTTAATAAATCATGTCAATAAACCCACAAAATTGCAGTCAGCCCTCGTTATCATGAAGCATGGACCTCAATGAAATCACTGATTTATACTCATGCTGATTTATAATATCAAAAACATTTATGTTTGTAATAAACCTTCATTGTATCATCACCTATACTGAAACACACAAAAAAGTGATCATAGAGAAAGAGCAAAATGTGACATAATCAAGTTTTACCTTGTGAGGACTATTTATCTAATTTCTTATATCTAGATGGTAGCAATGATGCACTATTTTCACACAGTCTTTATGATACTTGAAAAGCAAGTAAGTGGACCCTACGTTGGGACTGTTTTATCAAACCAATATTTCATGACAGAAGTCCTAAAAGTGCCATAAATAAAATCACAACAGATACTGAACTTGTCTATATATATCTTCATGAAAACAGAGCAAACTCCATCTGCAGATAAGGACCATTCATTAGGGTTAAAAGCTCTGGAAAAGGCTTGTTCTGCAAGTAGACCTTGAGTTAGGATTGTTTATTATCAGCAGTCAGCAGTGTCTATCATTTTATGGTTTGCTCACAGTCATTAATCTTAAAGACAAGACAAAAGAAAGAAGAGATTTAACTACTTAATGTAGTTTTTTTGGAGCCATTTTAGAGTGAACAGCAAAGAAAATCTAAAAGGTTTAACAGACATCCTTTAACACGCAAATGTCATTTTCTTATTACAGTTGACTTGTCCTAAATGTCATTCAAGCACATACTGTATTGGCAGCAGTTGGTCTTATATAAGGTGAGAAATCAGTGGCTTTATTTTTGTCTGTTGGAAGTCTTGCATGAAACCCCAGTAGACCTCTGAGCCTTTCCAATTCCAATTCCTATTTAGCACTGATTGTGTCTGTGTGGAGTGGGTTAGAGAAGTGCCCCCCCACCCCTCACACACACACATACACATTCACATACACACACCTCCTATTTTAATGGATGAATTGCTCCCATTGTGTTTGCAACAGCAGTAATTACATTGCTGCTGGGTTTCTGTCGCTTCTCTTTGGCCACAACACTGAAGCTGGACATCACGGTCCCCAGAATGTCATCTGGTTATTATAAGGATTTTCACATCTGGCTGAGTACTTTACAAATCTGTTGCAGCTTCCCTCCAGAGGCAACTTGAAGCTGAAAACCAGGGAAAGAATACATTCCCTCATTGCATTTCTCATTATTACGAGCCTCCCCATCAGCCTCAGTGAGGAAGTGAGAATGTCAGACCCTTCTCTGTGATGATGATGGTTACTGTGACTCTCAACCCTAAACTTTAACCCCCAGCAGTCAACTGTACTGGGCTGGATAGAACTGTATGTATTATTAATGATGGCCAAATTCCACACATGAAAGGCTGGCATTGTGGGCTGGATGAAAGACCCTGTGTCTACTCTCTCGCTGTCACTCTGTTTCTTTCTATCTGCTGCTTCTTCTTTCATTTCCCTGTTTTACTCTTGTCTTACATCATGTATTCTCTTGCTCTCTGTTTTAATTTATATTCATTCTGTGATCAGTTCGGTTGAAAAGCCGTATGCCACAATGTCAATGACAGAGACTCGATGGGTTTCTCTCCAGAATGTTCTTGCTTTGTGAGTGAACATAATGACATTTAACCAAAGACAAGAGCCTTTTGTCTTCCATTTGAACAATATTGCATTCTCATCCAGAAAGATGTCAATAGAAAATCCTCTTCTTGCTGTGAGTTATATTTTTTTCAGAATTGTGAAGCTGTGTTACATATTAATTCAATAAAACAAGTTCTGACACAATCACCCATTAGTCATGAACTCCGATCAATTTTCATTAGTAATTCTGATTTTCTCTCACCTCAGTGTGAAGTCTCCACCTCACCAAAATATCTGAGCTCATGCAGGACATTTCAGGGCACTCACATGGTTGGATGTAAGTCTGCTGCACTCTGCTGGAAAATATGCCTCATTGCAGACAAGATAGGCAGAACATATCCTATCTGTTCCCGTGGTTCTGAGGAGGTAAAACTCTCCAGTATCTCAAGATAAAATGTAAAGATTAGATAACATCAGAGAAAAAAAAATGTTTGCACTAGAAATATTTTTTTTCTTATTTTCTACTTTGTAAATCATATCGCAACCCCTCGTATTGATCCAACAACCCCCAGTTGGAGAAAACTGCTCTATCCTGCAACATCACCATCAGGTCTTTTGGCTTTATCTTTATTTTAAGGCTGCATTTTATAGCCTGCTGGTGGCTCAGTAACTGTGACAGCATCATTTTGAATCTGGCCCAGAACATCTGTCACTCCTCTCAATCTTTCCCATCTGCTTTTCACATCATTTGCGTACTATGTGCAAAGTGCCAAAAAATGTTGCATAGCAAAAATGTTGTCAGCTTGCTCAAACTCTCTCTATGTGATGAAGATGAGATGTGGTTGAAAGGTTGGAAAAAGCAAAAAAAGTTTACCTTGAGTTGATATCATTTTTTCAAATTACAACTTCGACGGCTCATTTAAAAAAAATATTTTAAAAATTAATCGCACCACAATGGACACAACTCAGAATGGAACAAGCCAGGCTACACTGAAAGGTTGAACACTGGTGTTCTGCTTTTCAAAGAGAGATCGGAAAAAAGAAAGATAACAACCCTTGACAGCTTTACGTTATAAAACATAATGGGTAACATTTGGAAACCCTAATGTATAATACATAGCTGCCAGTTTTTTATAGCTATTAAGCCTCATCACATCACAAGGTGGCTATGGAAAGCATTTTATTTACACTGTGCTCTGATGTTATTGAATGATGAATGGGCATCTTCCACCATCTGAATAATTCATAAATCAAAACACACACTTTGCCACAGAGGATGAGTGGAAATACAAACTATGAAAACTGAAGGACTGAATCAAAGTCAAGAGGCTATCAACAGTACACCCGAACCAAGTCATAAAATAACGTTTTTCCCCTTTGAAATTACAGCCTAAAAACATGTTGTTTGAAAGTCCCTGTGGGATGAAAATGTTGGAAGGGACTAATCTCTGTCATTAATTAGCACAGTGTTCTCAGACATTTTAATTAGACTACTGTCAGTCTCACAGGACCAGGGGTGAGGATTAAAGACTTGTCGCTGTACATCTTATTGTGTTGTTGTAGATGTTAACGTTTTACTGAATAGATCACACCGGGGCAGTCGTCGGGCTGTTTCAGGCTATTTTAATTAGAGCATGCTGGGGATGATATGAGATGAAAGTGGTATTAGGTGAGAAGCAATAAGCCAAGGCCCCTTGGTGGAAGTTATAAGGGAAGCTTTGGATTAAGAAAGTTGTAGGAGAGTTTTAGGAATGCAAACACAGCAGATTACTGTTTAAGAGACATATCTTTATTTTTATGTGACGTGATTGTAAAATAAAGAAATCAAAGCATTAGTGCACTATAGCCTACCACTTATTGTACTAACAACAGATGAAATGGCTGTATGTAAATGTCACTCATAGTGATAAACCTTCAGATATTTATGCTCTGCAGGTCCCAACAGGTCTACAGTGTTTATTGAGTTAATTATTTTGGCTGTTTTCAGCGAAAAAGCTCTCTAAAAACTCACAGTGCACTACATGCACAGCATCAAAGTCAGGTCAAGTCGAGTCAAGTTTTCTTTATATAGCCCAATATCACAAATCAGAAATTTGCCTCAGGGTGCTTTAGAATCAATGCTCCTTACAACATCGTCTATCCTTAGTACTTCGATTCAAAAAAGAAAACCCTCCGCCAAAAGAAAACCCTTTAAAGAGGAAAAAATGGAAGAAACCACAGGAAGATCAGAACTGACATGTAATTGATGTTGCGTGTAAAGAATAGACCAAGATAGCAAAAAAAAAAACAGGCAGACAAAATTATAGATAAATTGATAACATAAACAGTATGAACACTATGATCGGGAGGGCATAGAGGAGCTTACAGGTGCTGCCAAACAGAGATAGGACCTGAGTCACATGACCTCCTCTCACTGTGGAGACCTGGAAAAAAAAAAACACACACACATACACATACTCTCACACAGATGGAGAGTCAAGCAAACTATACACACCAACAGCTGACAGACAAATTGAGAAACAAAGTGAGAACATAGTGAAACATTACAAGCTACTAAAGAGCCAGATAGTTCCCTCAGGAGTTAGTGGAGTGTAAAAAGGAGATGGAATATTTGATTTACACTCCCCAGGTAGCCAGAAACATGAATCCAAATGGATGCTAATATTGCTCCATATCTGCTGGGTATGTAAATTGGCAACTGTTAGTTGACAAGTTCACCATATCAACTTAAAAGGCGTTAATATGTGTTAGTATCTGTCTACAGCTTGTTTCTGCTGCCCTGAAATGGCCCTAAATCAGCTAATGCAGATTTAAAGTGTTAATGATTCAGATTTCAATACAATACTCACATGATCATATACTGTATATACTGAAAGAGTTCATCCACAAAACTCTTTCAATGTTGCTGTAATCATTCCTTCTCTCCACACTGGAGACCATTCTGAGTTAGTCAGTGCAAGAGGGTATCTTCCAAAGTTACCGTCTGAAATGTACTTTTTGATCTGAAAGTCCCTGTTTGTGTTGCACCTAAGCAGTACATAACTCTTTCAGTTTACATATGGGCATATTGTCATTGTTTTTAAGATACAGTAGAATTAAAAACATCTGAATCTATCCTTTGAGGGTCTCCTATTCATATAGGTATACAGGTAAAACAAAAAAAGATCATTTAATATAGCCTGAGCACCTGCTGCAGCATTATCTGTACTATAGGTGCTTAAACACTTGCTGGATCCTGTTTTTACTCACATCAAGGGAGTAAGACAAGGGAAGAGACACATCAGTGTCAGTTATTTCCCATCAGATGTCGTCTCTTTGTTTGTGTGACTTGTGTACGTACATATATATGTGTGTATGAGAGAGAGAGAGAGAGAGAAGTATATTAGTGCATACATATAAGCAGACTAGTTAGAGTCAGGCCAGAAGTACTCAACACTATAGCAACTGTGTGGAAAAACCACACATCACCATCACCATCAGCTGCATCACCAGCTCTTTGTTAGTTTTGTTTTTGGGGAATTTACCTAGGGGGGGTAGGGGGTGGGTAGCATTACTTGACAAAGTGACCATGTCTATCTAATTATCAGTGGTGTGTGAAAATAAACTCCACTCTTCTCTTACAGGGCAGCCTGGTCCTTATAGTCAGGGTGATCACTCTCACAGATGTGACAATCCACATCACAAGGCTCTATAGGTCACGTTACCCTCACTCCCCATGGGGCAGAGCACTGATTGTCTTTGTATAGGCTTTGATTTGTTGTTTTTTAATGAGATTTGAGGAGGGGGGCTGGCTGCAGGGCACTTGGGAAGCCCACATGACAAGTCAATCCACATGTTTCAACTACTGTCACCTAAAGTCCTCTGAATGTGTGTAAGTTTGTTTGCATGTTGTGCCTCCATCTGTATGTAGGTGTGTGATAATATTTGTGTGTGAACATGTGTGACGTATTCTTAAAACCTCAGCAATCACATACTGACAGATACTAACAGATTTCCCTCTCCATTCACGGGTCTAACCGCAGTGTGCGAGTGTGTTTTGGATCGCTGTTGGTGATTTGTGGATGAATTAAAATTCTATTGATTCAGCAGAGCTTCCCCAGCCATCCCTTGAGGTGATGAGGTCACGACTGTGGTTTAATCATCACTGCGCTGCGCTGACGGGCATTGATTGGAAACAGTGGTTATTTCATAATGAGCTTGTACTCTTCCACATGCACACACAAACAGGCAAATGTGATAAGTTAAATAATTTCATTACAAAGTTATTACATAGTGCCGTTTCCACTCAGATTAAAAATTACACCACAAGTCACGTGTTGTGGGTAACTTCCACATACAGAAAAAGTTCAAGAATGAGAACAAACAAGTTTCCTCCCCGGTAGGTCTTACAGTAGCAGTGTGGTTCAGAATAACACAAGTCAGAACAAGAACATCAATATAAATCTGACATAGGGCTGCATCAACAGACAAAATACACACATATGAGTGTCAGAATGTGCAAGACAAAAGCCTATAATGTGTCATGTGGAGTCATGCTTCACAAAAACTGTGAAATGTTAGTCACTTCCTCCTCACTGCTCTTGCCATGTCATTAAGGCTTGCTGATATTTTTGAACATGTAAACTACATGACAAACATGGGGATATCTTAACTCCTAGTTTCGTTTTTTAAATCCAGAAATGTTCTAGAAGTGTTTGTCATTTTTACAAAATTTCCCTGTGATTTATGAGCTTGACATATTTGTTGTATTTGGATATATTGGAGTTTCATGAGTTTGTAACCCAGATTTTAAGAAGAAGTGAAGAAGACCACAGACTCGCATTGCATCTGGGGGTTAAGCAGAGGCTTGCAGTAGACTGACTTTTCCAGTAAGTTGTGTGAGAATGAGTCAAGCAGTAGTAAGCCCAAGGATCAGTGATGTCGAAACTAAGGTGTGGCAGGTCTGCGTGGGTACTGAAGGCAGCTGACTGTGCGATAACAACCGCACTGCACCTTTAAACTCAGCACTGGAGCGTATTTATTTGAGTGACGTGGGACGCAGACTGCGTGCTGAGTGTGGGCAGGAAGCACAGGCAGAGCGGCGTCAAGTTACTTTTGTGTAGCAAGAACTTTACCGGAAACCACACTGCTCGCTTTCAAAAGAATATAATTATCACGCTCAAATAATTGCTCCCCACAAGAATACGTAAAATAACAACATATTTGGAAATCTGTTTGTGGATGGTTGGATTAAAAAATTTAGTGGAGCTGTATCCGGATAGAGTTTGCATGACACGTTGAGTCAGTAGACTTTTATTTGAAAGCTCCCACCGGAAGTATTGTTTTTCCGTTACGGCTAACTTGACTGTAGCAGGGAGAGCAACGAGCGTACGGTGGCTACTTGAACGAAAACGGGGGGAAGCTTGCACAAGAACCGGCTGAGCTGTCGTTGGGGACTCAACATGCCACAATACAAATGCTGAGTGAGGGTCCGAAGAACCGTATTTACCTCTTGAGCGGCGATAGTTGACGGCCACGCCCCGTATCCACCGACCGGAGCCCGTACAAAACTGCTGGCGGAGGCGCAACGGTGAGCGGTTTGAAACCCAGCAGGGCGGCTAGCGGGCTCACAGCGGAGAGGAAGCAGGAGTGTCGGCTCTTTGGGAACCATGAGAGAGTACAAAGTAGTGGTTCTCGGGTCCGGAGGGGTCGGTAAATCCGCACTCACCGTCCAATTCGTGACGGGATCCTTCATAGAGAAATACGACCCCACGATAGAGGATTTCTACAGGAAGGAGATCGAGGTGGACTCCTCTCCGTCCGTCCTGGAGATCCTGGACACGGCGGGGACCGAGCAGTTCGCCTCCATGCGAGACTTGTACATCAAAAACGGTCAGGGTTTCATCCTGGTCTACAGCCTGGTGAACCAGCAGAGCTTCCAGGACATCAAGCCGATGAGGGATCAGATCATTCGGGTGAAACGGTACGAGAGGGTGCCGATGATTCTGGTTGGAAACAAAGTGGACCTGGAGGGGGAGAGGGAGGTCTCGTCCGGTGAGGGGAAGGCACTGGCGGACGACTGGAACTGCCCGTTCATGGAAACTTCAGCCAAAAATAAAACCTCGGTGGACGAACTGTTTGCAGAGATAGTCCGACAGATGAACTATGCCTCAACACCAAATGGCGACGATCAGTGCTGTTCGTCTTGTGTCATTCTTTAAGAAAAAAAGGACAGCCTTAAAAGTTTTATTCTTTGCTCGGTTTTAAGTTTGCAATGGTAAGTTGACTCACCATACAGTGAAAATGAAACGCTGACACAGTTTCATAAAGTGACACAGAACCAATGATAATGAACTTGTTATTGAAATCCTGTCTATTTTAAGTACAATGTAGTGAATAGCTTAACATTGGACGCATGGTCAACTTTATTTCCTACATGTAGCCCTCAGTTTTTCAATCAGACACCTCTGAGTTCAGTGCCAATGTTGTTCATATGAGCTCAGCATTAGTTTTAGCTGGTAATCTACAGTAGGACACTTGCAGTCTATTGTTTTGCTAAGCAGATTGGGGAAGTATCTGACTCATTTGCAGAACTGGTAGGGCAAGCTATGGGTGACTTAATTAGCTTTACAAAGATAGTGGTTGAAATTTTTTACACCTACAGTCTGGAGTTGCATTTTCCAGAATGAGGTTAAGAGGAGTCGGGAGATTCCAAAGTTCCTGTATGGCCTACATTCAGGGATCAGCGAGTCAGTTTTTGTTGAGTCGAGCCTAAAATTAGCTGAAAAGCACTGTGTTTTTCTAAATCTTTTCTAAGAGGTCACGTCAGTTCATTCACAGCTCTTCCTCTTATCTCTTGTTTTGTGGCAGTGTGTTGCAGCAAGTGTGTACTGTTGAGCTCTTCTTCGTGTGTCTCACCCTGGCCTTGGAGGAAAATGAAGGGAGGAATGCTGCAGGGGGAAGAGAGGAGGAGGAGGAGGAGGAAGGGAGCAACTGAGACAGAGGGAGGGGTCCACTCTTCAGGAATTCTGCTGGGTTGGAGTATCTTTGCTGCACGATGTGTCCGCCATTGATGTCAACACAGTGTCAGATCCAGAGTTTCAGCAACAACCACCCCCCCACCCAACCCCCCCAACCCGAACCAGTTCCAACTGTACTCACAACTGGAACTAAACCCCAATGGAGAAGATATGGAGAGCAACACTTAGAGACACTCATAAATGGATATTTCTGTATAAGAAGAAGACAGAGAGTATATTTTGTTAAATAACTGCACAGTCTGGGGCGGGTTAAGTTTTGGGGAATATCTCTGCCTAACCCATATTGGAGCAATGCTCCACAACACTCCAAATCCTATGTTTTTTTTCCAAAGTCAAAAGAAATGGACACCACTTATCTGCTGGTGGAGTAACGTGATGAGTGCCACTTTTTTCTTCATCTTCTCTTTGAGTGTGTGAGAGGACCTTAACTGAAGTGACATGGGGACGGTGACCCGATCGCCCTTGTGTCAAGTGCCTTTCCAAAACAAATCAGCTATTCAGATTTAGTGCCAACCTACATGTATCACCAAAAGAACCTTTCAACATGGCAATCCACAAACTAGTGAACTGTTCTTCTGGATAATCTCATGGGGTGGAGGCTGAAAAAAAAACTACAATAGGCTTTTTGTTAATGGAATGGCGGTTTTCTGTATGTTTTTACGTTGGCCTTTTTGAAGTCTGAAAAGGTGTTCATTTTGCAATGTCTGCTTGGTCTGGCCAAACCTATATCTTGAAATGCACAGGTACTGGAACGCTCTAGACATGACAACAGCACCAAACGCTTACCTTCCAGACCACTTAAATCAAAGGAATTCTGTTTGTTCTGTTTCTTTTGTCGTTGTTTTTAGCAGGAAATGTGATGATGTACCATTGACAAATCTAACCTGATTGTAAGTTTAATTTTCAGACCAGCCCTTTAACTGTGGGCAGTCTGTTTAAAAAAAAAAAAAAAAAAAAAACAAAACAAAACAAAAAAAGACTTTTAATACAAATTGCATTTTTTAAAAAAGAAACCAGACTGTGTTTTCTTTGTTGACATCTGCTTATTATATTATATCACCATAATGGCTTACTGCCAGATTGCTGAGTTTAAACGAGGTTAGCGCATGCGATTTGGACAAGTTTATCACGGCTTAAACACCAGTTGCACGTTAATTTTATAAATCAATATGTTTGGATGCACACAAATGACTGGTTTATTGTAAATACCCATAGTAATATAGTAGTAATCGTTCATTTGTGTGCATAAGTTACAGTAACTTGATTTACCCCCAAAACCCCAAAAATATTTGAGTTACATCATGTAACTCATGAGTTGTTTGATAGTCGAGGTTGTGTGGTATACCACATATAAACAGGAAGTAGACGTGTAATAGGAAAATGCGGCTACTTTGTTGGTTATGTTGAGTTGTCTGTGACAAATTTACTGGTCTTTATGCAAGCTGGTGTTAGACGTGACATAAAAGCCATGTCGCTCCAAAAATCATATCTCTGCTTGTCTACCGCTGCCTAACTGTATCACTCTTTTTTTTTTTTTCCTCAAACACAAACTTTCCATGCGGTTAATGCTGTGACCATTGTGGTGCATGTGCAAAATCAAAAGCTGAGAGAAAACAGACCAAGGTGTATACACGGTATGACTAGTTTTAAAAGGAGATGAGTAACTCGCTTCTGTTAGTCTCTGCTACTATGGTGTTTACACGACACTGCTAATAATCTAAGCATCGCCCCACTCTGGTTATTTTCAGGTTATTTGAGCGCAATTCCCTTACAATCATGAATATGTGCAAAGATAATTGCTAAGTATGATATTGATGAGGTTTATCATTCCCGCCTCTTTGATGAACCTTGACTAAATTTACCAACAAAGCGGAATCAAGACGAAAGCACCTCTATCTACTCATCATCCACACATACCTTAATAGACGAGGCCAGGCTCCGCAGCTCCAGAGAAATGTCTCTTTTAGCTGTGTGGGTGTAGTAGCTTTTCAGCCCAGGGCTCCAACCTGGGTGCAGCATGTGTGGGTGTAGTGGTGTGATGTGGAGAGGCTGGTATGACTGAGCAGGCCCCGCTCTGCTTGTGTTTACCTATGGGGATTACCTAGCCCCGGCTGGCTGGACGACCGCAGAATGGCTTGGGGTAGAAAGAGTAAACAAACACAAGACAAGCTTCACATAGAGTCCAGTCTTTCATAGAGTGTATATACAGTAGTCTTCAAGCTGTCTGTACGTGTGTTGTGGTATGTACTGTATGCGTCTTATGAGTGAGCATATGTGTCTCTGCCTGTCACTGTCCTGCACAGGCTCAAACCCCTACGTGGGACTGTGTAGGCTTGGGTATCTGTGCCTGTTAGCCAGTATAAGCAATGGTATCATATGTATTCTTCGGCTTTGCCTGCACCATGTGAATATAGGGCATGTGGAGGTCGGCGTACAGGGGTGTGTGTTCTGAGGAAGTAATCCAATAGTGACTATGGCATCCAACAGGTGTGATCATTAAAGGTGTACATTAGAGCTGGTTACTATATTTAAATATATTTTCCTAATAATTATATATGTTACCATATAGCAAATGTATGCAAAATCACAAAGTAATCAAATTAATGTATTGCACTGAACTGTGTTCTATGTGAAGAACAGGAACTTCAATGACTAATCATGTCCTTTTTTAATTACAATTTTCTTAAAATTTTGACAGAAGAATTATGTAAAATGACCACACAACATGTTCTTATCATCATAATATAATTTAACAGGAAGTTAAGCAATAATATTGAATTATTCCTCAGCTTTAGTGTACATATACAATGTTTATTTACATCCCCATTCTTGCTGTGTGTGAGAGTACGCACAAAAACTACGTTTCTCTCGTCTACGTTTGTATTTGGTTTCGGTGTTCTGTGCAGATGTGGTTATATGACTGTTGACAGCTGATGTCAGCTGATCTTCCCTACATCTGCTACAAACTGTGGCTAGTTTACAATAGTGCTACCAACAGTATGTGAAGTCAAGGCTAATGGCATGTTTCCTTGTGTAATTAGATCTGAACAGAGCTGAAGTCGAACTCTGCCTTAAAATAATATAGTTAAACTAGTGGTTGATGAGCGGGAGAGGAGTTATTATAGCTATGCCCCAGATACTGTAAATGTACACCCCATCTTCAACTGCTGCGCAGCTTCAGTCTCTTGCTGTGGTATAAACATCTGATAGCAGAAGAATTTGCCCTTTGGAGAGAAAGTGGCCTGTCGAGTTCCTGTTTCTTTTTATCTGTCTCTTTCTAAGGAGCGAGAAGGTGAAACTTTCACTTCCTGTCCCTTATTTCTTATTTTATCTTTTTTGCATAACTCAGCACCATTGTTATCTCTTTGTGGTTGTGAGCTTAATTGGTTTCAGCCTTATTATGTTTCAGTATGTTGCAGCTACATTTTTGCATTCGTCAACTTGCAGTGTTGTTTTTTTATTTTTTTTTATTTCAAGGAATTTAATTAGGCTATTTTTAAATCCATTGGTTTCAGTTGCAGCCAACAGGAAATCAGCCATGTTCAGGTTTACAGATGGCCTGGCTTGTCAGTAGTTGCTGGTCATGGGAGATGGTCATGTGATGTGGTTGCCATGGTTAAGGGGGGTTGGGATGTGGTATGGCTGCTCAGGGTGGCCTCGTGACCTATGGGAGTTCAGTCACTGCTGGAATGGTGACTGTAAGAGAGGAGGGTGTCGGTCTGTTTGATCATCTTTCTCTTAGTTGCCACAAATACATATTTTCTTTACTCACAATGACTTGAAATCTGCTTTTACTCAGCGACCTAGAGAGGCAGATTTTACATCTCTATTTAAATAATTTCCTTCCTTTGTTACATTCGACTAAATATTGATTTCTTAACGATTAAGATGAGGTTTAAGTGTGTTGCCACAGATGCAAGAACTGTGTTTTGCTGTTGGAAGCAGTTGCACTGACAGGAAGTGTTGCTACAGAGCCAGTGAGAGTGGGTGGTGTGTGTTTGCATTTTTACATGGGACTTAATCACTATATAGGCTCCTTGCTGAATTACAGGCTTCTCTTTCTCTCCCAGCGTCATCATGCTATTTTTGAGGCTATGTTGTGTTCAAGAGTGCGGTTTTGGCTTCTTCTTTTTTTCTTGGTAGATGTGCCGTTGTACTGTATCTATCCAAGGCAGTATGCTCTCTGAAATTCTTTTGACTCTAATAGCCTTTCTTTCTCTACTCTTCTTTGTTTTGACACATCAAATTATTTGACACTCACGCCTGTGACAGTCCCTGCATTGAATTTATATGCAACAGGGTAGTTAATTTTGTTGTGTGTGTGTGTGTGTGTCAGTGCCATTTCTTTTTGTGCTTGGCATTACCATAACAACACCGGAATAACCATTGGCTCCCTGTTTGTCTTCCCCTCGAAGGCTGAATGAGCTTTGTTTTTTCTGTGTCGTTCACTCACACATGAACACACACACACACACACACACACACACACACACACACACACACTGCAGTTAACTTTGTGTTGTGCACATTTAAACACACTGCAGTTTAGATTCCTGTAGCATTCCAACATAAAGACTTTGTCCAGAGACAAACAGGAGAGGCATCACTCACCTCCTCTGAGTTCCTGCACAGCAACAGCGGGCTGGATTAGACCTGACTGTTCCCTTAATTACCCAGTTATTGTTTAGTTCATTCAGCCTTATCATATCCTTTGTCCACATTGCACCTTGAACAGTGATATCTTGTAATCTCATTGGCAGAGGATTGTGAGAGATTTTTAAATATGTAGGTTTTTCCTGAAGAATCTATTTCAAAAGTTTTGGGCGTTACTCTTTTTCTCTCTGTACAAAAGTGTGGGCTTGATAGGTAAACTGTGTATGTCTGCTGGACTGAGTAAGCGTAGCAAAGGTCGCTTAGACTCTCCTGAATCCTCAGTTAGAGCTGAAACGTCATGACTGATCATCGATCAGTTTCTTCATTCAGCTCTCTCTGTAGATCCGGGAGTTGCCTTCTCACCCTGAGCTAACTGTGCCGAGATGGGAATGCCCCAGAATTCCTCTCATTCCTGTCATTCCTTGAACTGTAATGTCTGGACTTGTCTTTAGCCTGAACTGAAAGAGCGATGGAAGAGGGGGAGAAAGTTGGGATATGACAGGACAGGAGGGTTTGCACAGCAGTGGTATATTTATGTTCTTTTTGCTTAAATTCATGGATTTGGCCTTACTTGTTTTATATGTCTGATTGGAAATGACTTTTCCTTGTTTACCAACTTTCCTCGTTTTAGTCTTCCTTGATCACATCACAGAAACCAAGAGGATGGTATCAGCGGTGAGAGCATAAGAGTAATATTTCTAGGAACGCAGAGGTAGAGAGAGAGAAAGCAGTAGAGATAAAGGATAAAAGAGAGAGTGCAGGGTTTGTCTAAACAGGCCTCCAGACACCGCCCCACTGTGTCACAAGATGGATCCCACTGGGCACACAATCAAACTGCTCTTTATACCCATCTTTAGATAATCATAGCACAGTTGCCTTGGTTCGCACCAGAGCTCCATCTGAAAAGGAAACTAGGCCAAAGGAGCCAGTCAGACAGTTACTAGCAGCGTCCCCTGTTTGGATTAATAGCTTTTGTTCACTTGGTGTCAGTGAGGACAAGTAATGCTTAAGGACCCAATTTGTAATTGAACTCGGTTACAATCAGCGTTTTAATTATGATGGGAAAAATCAGGTCATTAAGTGTGTGTGGAGGCCTGGCAGACTGCAATTTGATCTCTCTGTATAGGTATAATTAAATATATAATTAGTATCTTGAGCTGCCTCGATAAATTCTCAATTTATTAAGATCTTCAATAACATCTAGCCTGGTTTTACCTTTGACCTGAGTGAGTCAGGCTACGTCAGTCACTCTACGGCAGGCTTCAGATGTAGCTCCTGAGGTCTGGGTGTGGTTTCTCCACTTGAACGACAGGCCAGCTTTTGTGCCAGAGGACTAACAAGAAGTGAATAGTCTTGAGCATTTCCTTGTAGTTTGTTTGCGTGACTGTTTGATCATATGCCACATCAGATGTGTAAAGGATGCATTGAGTCACATGTTGAAAAAAGGAAGATGATATAGAGTAGTTTAGAACTGACCATGCTATTTGCGTGAGTTCAGAGGGTTCGGGTGAAACCACAGAAGAGCAGAGTTAGATTTTTAAACTTGATAATGCTTGAGGACTTGTTTTTTTGTAATATAATAATACCCACACCCCTTAACCACTGCCGCCACCACCACAGGGAGGTCTCAGGGCACCGTCAGCAATAGAACAGCACCTCTGTATCTGCATTGAGTTACACCAGCTATTCATAAATCCATTACTAAGTTTGTGTATAAAGTCCTTCCTATAGTAGCTACTGGCTAGTTTAAAACTAGTGGTTTATTCAAGTGGGTTGCACCATTAAAACTACAGACTTAAAGAGACTATAAACAGTATTGTTACGTATATTGATCAAATAACTATGTGTAATGTGAATATCCCCTGACTCTGCAGTTTCCCTCAGCTGTACTGAGCTTTATAGCATCATTCAGCCTATTGTTTTAGTTTTCCGGCTTGCAACTACTGTCTTGGTTCACTCTCACTGCTTTCATAGTGTCGTATTTCGGCAGCAGCGGCCAGCTGTTTTCAAGAGAAAAAACTCTATAAAACCCCAGTGTACACTACCTGCTCAGCCCGAAACTGCAGAGAAAGTTAGCAGCTAGCTGGAGCATTTAACAGCTCAATAGCAAAAAAATGTCTCCACAAACACGACTCCAAACGAATGCTAATGTTGCTCCGTATCTGTTGGATGTGTAAGTAGACAAACGTATGCAAAGAAGTTCACCAGATCAGATTAGAAAGTGTCATCTTTAAACTGCATGTTGAAGTGTCAGGTCACATGCATCATATTACTTCTTTTACTCTTCAATCTGAAAAGGTCATGTATTGGCAAGCTAAAGTAAATTTATCAGTATGTTCAGCTAACTATGCAACAACTACACCTGCTAGTTAATGGGTGGAAATATTTAAATCTCTGCATATTAACTAGTTTCTATGGTGTAACCTGTTTCAATTCAACTCCACTTTGTAAACCTTTGCATTATAACTAGGCTAAGTTTGAGCTCACTAACAGTATGTGTAACTGTGTCTTTCTGTTGACACTTCAGCAAGACAGGATGCTTGTTGTGAGCCTTGGCCTTGTGTTGAAAGAAATCTGTCTTCAGTTACTTAATTATTCTGCTTCCTCAGTCTTCAGCACTGTAAATCAAACTGAACCCATGTCACGTACATTTTTCACACTTGCATAAACTTGCAATTGGCTTTCAGTTTCATCTTCCTGCCCTCCTTTCTTTTCCATCCCCCCATCTGGCAGATCTGTGCTCACAAGAGGGTTTGTGGCATCCTCCTCCAGGGCTTGACGCCGGGTCACGTGACTACCTCCCACCACCCTGGCGTTGCCCTCCTGTCACCACGACAACTTCAGCATTCATGCCGTGACATCCGTGACCTTCCTCCCCCATTTGCAATCCCGTTTCTTTTCCTCATTCCATCATCTCCCTCCTCCCCCCCTCCTCTACTGGGTTTCTGACTGTTCTCATCATTACTCCATACCCTGTGATCTCCTGCCACCTTTTTCTTCTCATTTAGGTTGTCATGCCTTTCTAGGCATTTGTCATTTTGTGCCTTTTTCTGAACTTCAGAACTCTGACTTGATGGGTGGAGAAATGAAGAGGCTTTTGGATCGCTATCACGTCTGTGTTTTTATTTAGTTATATACTTTTCTTCTGTCTCTGTACGTTCCTTCTCCCAGTTAAGAGTCCAGATTCATCATCAAACTTTTCTCCTCCTGAGGCAGGTTTACGCAACATCTCTTTCATAACCTGAGCAATGAGGTGAGCAGAGAACCTTGTGGGAGAGAGCAACTACAAAAAGAAGAGCTAAAGTTTTCATGTATAGTGAGAAGTATGCCCTACGCCTTTACTGTCTTATTTTGCGAGCTCTAAGAATATATGCGTTGTCATCTCATTGTTATTTATCTTCCTTTTGGTTTGTAGGGAAGGATAGTGATAATGTCTCCCACCACTGGCTTCCCAATAGGCTGCTATTTTCACATAATGTTGAACTTATTTTAATGTCTTCAAATCAATATGATGCAATTTTACTTTGATTCGATCTACTAACCAATCAGGAGACAAGATTAAGGAGACTTATTTCTTAAGAATTTCTGGGCTTATCATTATTATTGCTCTCAACACATTCCAAGCAGTCTGTAGATATAATACAAAAATATTCAGCAGATAAATGTTGTTGTTAAAAGTAACAGAAAAAGAAAAAAAAAACTCTGGGAAAGTTTGTAAAGCTACACAATTTTTACAAAGTTTATATAAAAATGTCATTTGTACATAGTTTTTGAATTAAAAATCACAACAGTTTGTTGTGATTTTTAGAGTTGCGCAATTATCAGCCAAAGTGTCAGATCATGTTTATTTACCTTTCGGAAATATTCTCCAAATATGGTCCAGGAAGTGTGCACTGATAGATCAGTATGTGTTGTACAGCTGACTTTACCCCATAAAATTACACATGAGCCCCACCCAGAATGCCAAAGTATCTGTCTCACACTGCAGAAGGAAGCAAGCATGACAGCGCAGTAGTCAGAAGCAAACATTTCCTCTTAGGCCAAATCACTGTTAACGCACAACACCGGGTTATTACCACATGAGTCACACATCTCTTTCGTTTTCATCGAAACTACTGTGATATTTTTATGCTGACAAGGTGCAGCGCATACTCATGCAGTCATACCAGCATGTAGTTGCTCATTGTTCCTGCATGTAGGGAATATAATGCCCATACATGAAGCTGTCAGTATAGTCGATATGTTATCTTTAAGATATAGAAGATGCCCTAGATATGACCCTCCACACTGACTTGATTTCTGGGAATTTTGGAGAGACTAGGCTCTGAGGAAATTGCTCATATCCTGTGTGGAGCTGTGGAAGAGGAAGTCTCCTGTGACACTGGGAATCTCCAGTCTGTTGACCTACATCACTGGCTCTGGATCCTGCTGCACTATGAGGGGCCTACCAGCACTTTTGTTGTACAATATACAAGTATATAGCTTACACCAATGAAAGTTTGAATTGCAAGTCACAGTTGTGATGTCAGTAACTGGAGGATGTGTTGCATTGCTTTGTTGCAGTGCTTATACTTAGGCAGTTCAACATTTTGGGAAATATGCGTATTTGCTTTGTTGCTGAGAGTTAGATGAGAAGATCAATACCACTCTGGTGAATATGAAGCTGCAGCCAGTTAACTTAGCTTAGCATAGTTTGCTTCTTTTGTACACCTTAGTTTTTGTACAGATAAAACAAACAAGATATAACATGTTAATTTGTGATCTTTAGAGGTGCTGGTAGGCTAGCTTTTCCCCCTGCTTCCAGTCTTTATGCTAAGCTCAACTACCTGGTCATAACTTGCATCGCCTTTTTTAAACAATTTGAAACCTGTTTTGTTTACATCTCCTAGCAGTCTTTTCCTTTGACTCTTGCTGGTGCATTGCTACACTTCTTATCACCTCCAACCTTTGATCAGTGGAATAGAGAAATCCTGTCAAGAAGAACGTGTTTGTCCTTGTGTGTATGCACCCACCCATCAGAACATTGCTCCATTGTGCCACTAACGGTCATAAATTCAACACACTGCCTTTAAGGTGCTTATCTGAGTAAATTCAAGTCCATCAGTGTGAAAATCTCAAACCAGATTGGGTGCAATTGTGGAAATGGGGAAGTAGCAGGGTTGTGGGTGTGTGTGTGTTATCTAATTTGATACCTCTGTATAGCTATTTGCCATTTCCTCCATTATGACCGATAACAGTCTCAGTGGTATGATCTAACTTGGCCAATATCTGCCTGTGAAAATCACACCCAATCCTGCTCACTTTTTTTTTGTTTTAGTAAAAGAAGGTGTCAAAATTATATTTGAAGCTTGTTTTTGCTAATATGCAAATATCTTGCTAGGCTTCATGCACAATAAGATAACTAAAAAGCAGGTTGGGGCTGCATATACAGTAAATCTAGACCTCAGTGCTCCTTTCTGCTTTTGGCACTGTATGCTTGGTTACAGACTAATTTGTTGATCAGTGGGTGTGCTAAAATTCTCTGTCTGGCTGCTGAGATTTCAGTGTGGCCTGTGGGCTTTTACAAAAAGAAAACTCCACTAGGATAGATAAAATATATACCCCCTGGAGATAATTTTTTTCATTGCAGGCACTGAAATCAAAAGCATAAAAAACCCACTGTTCCTTGAGAAGATTGCACACTGACTGACTTCTTGTTGAGCCACAGTCTTGGACTGGATGCAGCAATTCTGCTAAAAGAAGTTACTACGGGCGACACATAGCCTTTAGTATCACTCCATATAAACGGCACAAAGTACAACACATGGTAGTGTCCACCATAATACTTGTCACATGTGTCATGTGATGTGAGACTGAATGGTGTCCAGTGTTGGTGATCAGTGTGCTGACAGGAAGGAAGGGTGTCTCCATCTAAGACTTCCTGCCCTGCTGTGTGACTCAGTGTCGGTCCTTGTGCTGCTCTTTTCCTTTTCCCCTCACTCTTCTCTTCCTCTCTGCTCCAGGGCATACTCATGTCCATCCTCAATCACTTCTCTGACTCACATTTTTTTCTCATTCACTTTATTAGCTTTTGTTGTACCATCTGTCCAGCTTGTGGACAGTTAACATGTCATTGACTACAAGAAGCTCCATGCTACAAGAGTAAATTTTATATCTTGCAACTCCAGGTTTTTGAACCTGTTTTTCCTTTAAATTAATAGTTTGACATTTTGGGAAATAAGATCATTTGCCTTCTCCCAGAGAGTTATATGAGAAGATCTATACCACTCTCACATCTGTAGGGTAAATCTGAAGCTACTGCCAGCAGCCAGTTAGCTTAGTTTAGCACAAAGACTGGAAACAGCTAGTCTGGATCTTTGCAAAGGTAACAATATCCACCCAACAGCACCTCAAAAGCTACATTTTAGTCATTTGTTTAATCCATACAAAAACCACAGTTTAAAAACTTCACCACCCAGCTTCAGGAAGTCACTGCTCCCATCCATGAAAATAGTCTAGCTCGTACCTCAACTTGAAACTGTAACATAATTTTTACACTTTTTGTTCCATACAGATTAAACAAACAAGATACAATGTTTTGATAAGTAAGCTTTTGAGCTGCTGGTAGATGGATTTTTTTTTACCATCAAAGAAAGCCAGGCTAACTATTTTTCCTGTTTCCAGTCCTAAGCTAAACTTTCCAGCTGCTGGCTCAAGCGTCATGTTTACTGTACAAAAGATGAGAGTGGTATCAATCTTCTCATTTAACTCTTGGCAAAAAGAGAATAAACATATTACCCAAAATGTTGAACTTTTCCTTAATTTGTGCTCTGTATTAGACTGAATGCAAAGCAAATCCATAATACAGTAGGCTACATTTTCAGCGCTTTAATCCACATGTGCTACATGCCAATTTATGTGATAATCCTCTGGATAATTACTTAAACCTAACCGCAACCCTTGACACATCTGATCTTTAATATCTTGATTGCCTCCCCTGATCCTGTTAAAAGTCTTTCAATTTGGAACTGTGACTTGACTCCAATCATGATAATACTGATTGATATCAGGGATGTTTATTGTCAGCTGTAATGAGATGTCTTCCAATTAGAGAGGTGAGAAAAAAATAATCATTGCAGAAATAGTCTGTCTAAACAGTGAACAAGATTGAACAGATGAATGCACCTGTAAAAGAGAGAAAAAGTGTCGGAGACCAGCTGGAGATATAGAAGAAGAAGGGAAGGAAGAGAGCACACAGGACTGTGAGGGACGAGAAGAGGCCACGCCGCAGGTCTCTCATTCAGGCTAATGCCATTAGTGTCACCGTGCAGGCAGATCATATGACACACAGCCATTACTGCTCTTTATTTATTTACCCTGGCACACACACACACACACATAAATTCCACCATGTCACATATCCTGTGGAGTTGGTTTCCTCACACAAACCCCCGTAGCCTTGAAAGCCAAACAAATAGCTATCCAAACACACACACGGACTCAAAGAAATTACATCTTTCCTAGAGTGTGTAACTCAACTCTGAATGCTTGTTACATGCTGCCAGTCTGCATCCCCCTTTCTCCTTGTTCTTGTTTCTTCTTCTTCCCGTTCATGGATCTCCAGCCCCTGGGCTTGCTTTGTCATGTCATCTCGGGGTGTGTAAGCCTCCAGACCATATGGGCTCTGATGGGCTTAGTGGACCTCCAGCCAGCCCCCCTTGGAGGGCCTGCTGTTTTAGGGGAATTCAGGGGCATTTTGACATCTTTTCAGCTGCTTCAAACTTCCTGTCAGGAGAATTTGAAAAAAAAAAGTCCTATCACTTTGTTATTTCTCTTCCCCCCCATCTTGTTGTATTTAAGCCCAGACGTTTTGCATAATTGTTAGCAAATATAATTATTTGCTCGCCACTGTGCAGTGTTTGCTTGTTGTGTAATTATTATTTGGTTTGTGATCTGTGGATCTCAGCAATCCAGGATGGGCAGATGGCTCTATCTTGCCCATCAGTGACTCTCTTTCTCGCTCTTCCTCTTCTTCCTCTCCATCACATTTTGTTTTCACGTGCACATGTCTGTGTTCCCGTGTGAGCCTATGTGTCTTTGTGTCTGAGTGTGTGTGTATGTGTTGTTTTAGGAAATCTACTCTGTGGACCATATGGTACAACACTGCCTGCTGGGCAAAGATAAATCCCGCATGCAAAGGCAGCAGAGACACCAGTATACACACACACACACACAAACACACACACATGCTCCACATAATTAGCCCAACTTCAGTATCATGTACTTGTATTGTGCATTGTAATTAGTCTGCACCTTCACGTCTGTTGTTGTATAACAGCGATACCCAAAAGGCCTGTCTCGTGTTCATCTGTCAGTCTCTTTGCTCCCCTCTCTGTCTTCCCTCCTCCTCCTCCTCCTCTTTCTCCTCCTCCTCCTCGGCTGATTTGCTTTCTACCTGCCTGTCTATACTTGTCTACATCTTATGCTTTCCATCTTCCTCCGAAGCAACTTGCCCCGAGCCTACCTGAGTCATCAGGCCTTTCCTGAGCCATAACGCAGAAGTCAACTCATACCTTCTTCCCACACATCCAACTACCCATATGGAAGTTTGTCTATCTTTTGGTTTTATCCCTGAAAGTGGTTTAGATGATATGGCTTAACTGTTTGCTTGTTTACAACCTGTCTGGTTGTCTGACTCCTCATGTTTTTACCCCTCAAACTTTGTTATTGTTCTTGTGTTCCCATATCATTACAGTACAACGGTATCATAACTGATAAAAATGATGTCCAAAATTATGAAAACAATGAGTAATAAATGGAAATTATCCTTTAAATGCAGATTAAATAAGATTAAGACAAGTCTGTATCCCATTATCATGCAACAATATTGCAACACTGATAAAAATGAATGCAGACTCACACTAATAGCAAGGTTTTAGAGTCTGCTAATTGATTTTCATACCATATGAAACTGACTGAAAACCAAATGCTGCATGGACAGGTTTAGAAAGAAATCCAAAAATTATAGTGTACAGCATGTATTTGAAAATAGCAAAAACATAGACCTGTTTTGTGCTTGAGGAGCACCAATTTGCAAAAACATTGTTCCATCCTTTAACCTGTTCAGTTTATGCATGTTGCTGCTGTCTGTGTGGCTGTTTGTCTGTCTGTGTTTTAGACCAGCGTAGACTTGCAGCAGAGCCAGACAGCATAAAAAGGGAAGGTCGCTGGAATCAAAGTACTCCAAAGCTCCCACGCTTCTCCTCTAGTCAGGCTTTCTCTCTCGGATTAGACAGATCACATAAAACCATTTACCTCGGTGTCTCTGCACACCGGGGTAAACAATGAAACATGGTGTTTTCTTTAGAAATGTGGGGAGAGACACATTGTAAACCCCTGTGGCATAAATCCTCCACCCCCACTACATCTTGTGCCACAATGTCTGCTAACTGTCTAATGCGGTAACATGGATGAGGGCACAGCTGGAAGAGAAATGGGAAGAGACTTATAAAGAGAGGGGAGGTGAAGGACACAAGGCAGTTGGAAGCTGGTTAAATGGGACTGTTTTTGACTGTATTTGATGTTTTTCAGCCAAACGGTAACAAGCAGAGGGATGAAGTAAGAGACAGACACACAGGGACAGGGAGGGGAGGTTAAGAATAAAGAGATGGGCACAGGAACAAAAGCAACGGCATTTAATATGAAACAGAATTTCGGAGGTAGCCTACTAGCTTAGTCACCATGACAACAACACACTTAAACCAGCATTTAATTGGTGCTGTTTGCACTTGTCTGTTGTATCTCCATCCACTCCCTCTCTGTACAATATATAATTACACAGTGATTTGTGGGTATCATGTACCAGCACAAACCTGCCTACAATATGGTATATATTATTGTCTTTGGTTTGTAATGTAATACTGTAATATTGATTAATTTACTGAGACTTTCACATCAGATTAAACTCACCAAAATGATAACTAGCCCTTTATTGCAAAGGTCAGGGACATAGTGCCATGTACAATACAGTACACACTGAGTTACATATTTCCTTGACCAGAGAGAGTTAAAGGATTTGAGAATGCAAGGTGAGAGATTTTTGAAAGCAATTACAGTCTGTAGATGACTCAGTAGATGATAGGTGATATAATTCAGTTGCAAGCTCCTTGAAAAGACAAATAAGGCAGCTTGTCAGTAAAGATACTAAGGTTTTATAAGGATAGGGAGAGTATATGTTTGCACTAGCTTGTGCTTGCATGCATGAGTGTCTTATGTTCACCTCACATCCTATTTAACTCCTAAAAGCTGCTGTTAAAGTTTAGCGCTCTGCTTATTTTCTAGCAAATTTGAGTTCAGTGAAGACTTTGTTTGAATGTTTGGCCTACAGGCAACCTTTGCTTAGAGTTTCCTGTCTCTTGCGTCATACACATGCAATTTGCATATACTAGCAACAAGCAATTAAGATCTAAGCAATCAGGGAAGATTCTCTTGCAGGGTTTGCTTGTAGAGAAGGTGGTACGATGCACAGGTCTGGCTCGAGGCTTGTGCACAAAGTCCAACTCAGGCAAGCTTTAAACAGAAGAGGATGTTTTTGGTTTTTGACATTTTGCTTCAAGCATGTCTAGTCTTCAACCTCCGTCTAATCATCCTTTCTTCAGATTTCAGTGTCAGTATTTGGTGTAATAACTATTCCCAGGCATGCACACTCCAAAACATTTGGGAAAACCGAGGAGGAAAATTTAAGAGCAAGCTTCAGGCGATGGTACTGAGCTTGGCAAACAGCAATTTACTGTTTCTTAAGGTGCAACGTTCTGAATGTGTCTCTCAGGCTCCCCATGGGTTATTTGTCTATTTTCAGAGAACT
Organism: Thunnus maccoyii; assembly: GCF_910596095.1. Classification (NCBI taxonomy): domain Eukaryota; kingdom Metazoa; phylum Chordata; class Actinopteri; order Scombriformes; family Scombridae; genus Thunnus; species Thunnus maccoyii. The sequence goes on from NC_056538.1 coordinate 21,515,106, forward strand.
GTAGGCGGTAAAGAGCAAGTATTCAAGCCAGGACAAGATGGAGATATTCTCTTAAGAATGTAACAGCTGCAGTGACAGAAAGGTACAAGCAGGATAGGACAATGAACGGCTAAGAATCACATTTTGACTGGACGGATAGAGTCAGCGGATAGATTGGTAGCTAATGTCTCTTATATAGCTTATATTCAATTGATAAATAAGTTCCGATATTAAATCCTCTGATGTTCTGACAGATAAAACAATATTATGCGTGTATTTTTGATTATATTGATAAGTTTTGTGTGCAGGTGAAAACCTAATTTTCCAATAGCATGGAGCTCAGCGGAGAAATGAGGAAAAATGAGGAGAAAGTTGCAACCGTTTATCAAAAACATACAGTAGGTGTTTTGATGTAAAAACACCCAGACTCAGCTGTGCATTCCTGTGAAGTGAATTCATTCCCCATGCCTCCTGGGGCACACACACACACACACGCACACACTGCACTGTTTTGTTGCTGTGTCTGAGCCTGCAGTTGATAAGATAGGGTTGGGTTACACGGCTTGCAGGCAGATACTATTGTAGCCGTTGACAGGAAACTGAAACGAGGTGGGATGGTGCGGCTCCAAAACCGCATGCCTGTTTGTGTCAATGTGTGTATGGTGCTTGTTTGAACGTTTGACCTCTCCCCTCCTGTCAAACATTGGCCAAATGGTTCCCCAAGTTCACTCTTGTCCCTTGATGAATGCTTCTTCTCACTCGTGCACTGAGTAGGCTTCTTGTGCTCTGTGTGAACGAGCGTGTTTGCCCCCAAAAAAAGAGTAAAGAGAGAAGAACCATACTGTAGTTCAGTCTGCATTCTGCCATTTGGCCACCAGACGGGACAGTGGGGCGACTGTACTAGCTGGCACTATTGTATTCTGGTGAATAAGGGCCCTGTCATGGACCCACAAACACACTGACCTAACTCTCTTTTCTAAGTCACAGGGTTCAAGTGCTGTGTTGTGTATTATTAATAATATAGGCACATGTGATTTTCAGATATTTCACATGTGAAACGTATAATTTAAGAAATAACATTTAGCATATTTTAAATCTGCTAAATTTGCATACAGGCACATGTCCTTTTTGGAAAAATGTGAATTGGGGCTTTCTTTGTGACAATTGCACTCAGTTTATTAGGTACCCTGTGCTAAAACTAATGCAGTCTAATGCAACAGCCCAGCAATAAATCCCACCGTCATGAAGATTTTAATCTTCACTTTTTTGTTGAAACTGTTTCAGAGGTGTGTTGATTAAACTTTATGGTCATTTTGTGGTGCTGTTGAATTTTATTGTGTTATACTGACAGGTGTTTATCTTTATAGATATAACATTATATAACATTATTATAATGTAACATTAGTTTTACTTACCTGTACCTAATAAAATTGCAACTGACAGTGTTATATAAATAGAGCACCCTAGGCTCTGGGGAATTATAATGAGTATTTTTTCATTATTTTATTATATAAAAATGATTGAGAAAATATCCAGCAGATTAATCTATAATGAATAATAGTTGCAGCCCTAGCAACCAGGACTGAAAAATGTGTGATAATCAAGTCCATAAAGTCCTCCTGTGAGACACAGAATTGCATTTCCTTTCTGTGGTAGCGAAAACAGCACATAAAATGAAATCATTTGTCTTATAATATGGCATGAATTCAAAGGTTTTGATCTGTGCTAACTGGAGGTTTCTCAGATATCCACTGTTAAAATATACAATGATTCGCAGTGAATAAAATCATCTTAAGCATGTGAATGTCAGAAGAACTGAGGAGAAGCCAGGTGTTTTTCAAAATATCCCAGAAATTTATAGCATAACATCAAATAATAGAGTGAAAATTAACCCCACCTTTGTCATGGTGTTATGACTAATCAGATTTAGACAAACCAAGTGCGGGACATTGGATACACTTAGAAACAAAGTTCTACTCTTTCTGCAGTCTTGACAAACCATGGAATGACACTGCCTAAAATGTTCAATCTAAAAGATATGAAGTTGCTAAGACTGATCCATGGTAGCTGTCAGATGAAGAACTGGGTGATTTGAATCCATCACCACCTGCATTTCAGGGGCATCAGTGGGCAAAATGGACCCTGCAGCCTGTTTTTTATACAGTTTTCTAATTCAGTTTGAGATGCGAAAGGGTGTCATGGTGAAGTGTTCCATTAGTCTGTCGGGGTCACAGTCAAATAGCTCGTCTAGGAGAGGAGGCTCTCCTCCAATGTGCCATCCTTAGAGAGAGAGAGAGATAAAGGAGGGGTTAGCTGAGTGTGGATAGATGACTCACAGTGTGTAGGAGCAGGAAAATAGATTAGAGTCCTCTGAACCCTCAGGCTTTTTATTTTATCTCCTGTTGCAAAAGAATGAAAGAAAAATACAAAAATAAGGATGAGGAAGACTGTTGCTTAGAGCACGTTAACATGACAGCAGAAAGCCATCTATCTATCTATCTATCTATCTATCTATCTATCTATCTATCTATCTATCTATCTATCTAGACTAAATATTTATTTTCTGGTTGCATTCCTCTGTCTCTCCGCTTCTGCGCGGGCGTGTAAAGTGTCAGTTAACAGAGCTGTTACATTGTTCTGAGATGAAGTGGAGGCATTTGTACAACTCATTATATGACTGACATAAAGCGAGATGAGGCATATGCAAGCACTTGGACAAATGGTATGATAAATATGATCATCAGTGATATTTTCATATAAATAAATGTTGGTTATGTTACTGTCAGATATAAAATAATGGTTTAAACAAAGGGGCGCTCCACTGATTTTACATGTCGAAGTCAATTTACCAGTTGCTGGGAGTACTGTTCAGCCTGTGAAAACAGTTGTATAATGTCTCCTGTGGCTCTGGAGGAGCTTATCAAGTGACATCAACTGGTTATATCTGCTTGTACTTGGAGACTACATATCTTAAGAAAGCCTGTTTCAAACTGGCAATGTGGAGTTCGAAAGATGTGGGCGTACCCTGCATCATCATATATTGGAAGTTAGAAGTTACAAATATTATGGACTATAAATGCATGAATATCTTGATGTATCGATTTTGACCATTCCACATCCAAGTCCAGTAACTTTATGGAAGTGCAGTGCTACTGTAAATTCAAGGATTACTATTTCAATTCTTGAAAGCTTTTAGATATCCTAACCTTTATGTTTAACATTGGTAGAGCTCCCCTTTAATCCTTGTCTTGCAACTCCCCCAGTGTTGTGGAAATGTAATTCTAATGGGATGGAGTACTCCTTTAACAGCACTCATCATGAAGGGCTTCTCCATGAAAATTTCTCTTGTAAAATGCATATGAAGTGATCATCTTGTGTGTGTGACTGCCCTATGTTTAGCATAAACAGAAGTAGAATTCCGTAGTTAACATGAGAGGTGATAGCCACCTTGGCTGAACAAACCAAAACCAATTGGCTGTGTGTTTTAGAGAACATATTTCCCCAGAAGAAGAGTCATATACTGTAGGGGACTGGTGTCAGTTGCACACTTGATTCCAAAGCATAATACAAAAACACTATAACTGTGTTTGACATCACTTCCTATTTGCTACCTAGTGCACTATATTTACTTTATGCCATTTTATTTTAGTCTCAGACTTCTCAGTTTCAATTTTATGCTCTACATAGCGCCCTCGAAAATGCCAACAATGAAATGAAAAATGTTTCTTTTAATACTCCAATAATATTTCAATGATCTAGCTTTGATAGGTACAAAAATTACAGTCATGCAACACTACACCTGTCTTTTGACCAAGAAGTTGCAAAAACAAAAAGAAATTCAGAATCCTATGGAGTACCGCTTTAATGGTTAAGACATGAGCTCACTTCTTTCAGCGATGAGCTCATGCTGCAGTGTCTTTGTTCAGTCATGGCCAAGATTGCTTCTTTTGAAAACCTCATTCTACCTGTTCCTCACCGTGCTGATTTAAAATTTTCGACCGTTCACCAATCTCACAGACATCCCTCTATTGCATTAGTCACACTGCAGTGGAGGGCGTAAATTTGTTAGTAATGTCAGTCTGTATGCCCTGGTGATATCATTGTTTTTGTGGAGGCAAGCCATCTTAAATCATTTAGCTATTGTAGATGTCTTCAGCACCCTGCAGACTTTGATTATGTGACAGTGACTTCATACAGTTTCAGAGTGTGTGCTGTGTCAATGCATCCCGCAGGGTATTTCCAGAAAATCACATTTGCAGAAGGACAGAGAAAATTTCCGCTGCGTTGCTTTTATAATGTGTCACAAGTGCTGGGAAGCACTAACATGGTGGTGAGTGTCATGTCTCTCCCCGAGCTGTTGTTTATGTGCATTTTTTTGTCACAAGGTTTATGTGCGTATATGTGACAAAACATGCATGAACTTTTGGCAGAAAAAACAAATAGAGACAGGAATTTAGCCTGAGAGGAAGATGATGTGAATAGATGAGAGAGGGAAGGGATGCTGCCAAATTTGTCAGCAGCAGACGTGGCATGTTGGACAGAACTGTCATTCAGCAGTATTCTGGGCCGCTCAGGAACACGGGATCTACGACGAGCTGAGAGGTGTGGGAGGGAAGACTGACAAGAGACAGAGAGGAAGGATCTATTCAGAGAGCCTCTCTGTGTTATGACTGACTGACAGGACAGTGAGATGTTTGAGATGGATGTATATTCGAGTGATTTAGAGGGATGGCAGTTTTGAGCGTGTTGTGTACTCATGTCAAGCGGATGAGAGTTGTCAAACTGGATGATTTTTTTTTTTTACCTCTCAATGAGAATGTGTGCACTGTGGTAGGACTGAAAAGAGCAATTTTGCCTCTCGACAAACAGCAGCACACATTCACAGCTTTTTCAACTGCAGCCACTTCTGTGAGTTCATATTGTTCTAGTGGCATGCATCAATAATAATCAACTTCAATTGACTTTGACTCACGACCTTGTCACTGAGCAGAAGAGAGAGAAAGAGGAAAAGAAGAAATACGGAGGAAAAAAACATGTAACTGCTATGAAGATGGCTGAGGAAACTGGGGTGGAAGAGGACTGAAATAGCCTTTGGCGCAGTATGACTAAGACTTTAATTGCAGAGGGACAGAGATGTGGCCCTTTACTGTGTGTGTATGTGTATGTGTGTTGTGTGCAAACTGTAGCTGTTTCCTTGTTTATGTCCAATACAAAGATAAAACTTATCATGCAGTTTTGAGAAAATTAGTTTAATGACTGTTTCCTCCCTGATTTACCTGTCAGCTGGTTCAAAGCTTGCGTTGGTGTGCTTTGTGAGAAACAGATTTTTGTTCACATCCTCTGAGGATAAATTGCTGTTGTTGTTTGTCAGCCTACCGTCCAAACACACACTTTACATTACACCTATGTTCCTGCTTCCTCTGTCTCTTTCACACTTTCTCCCAACACAAATAACATTTTTCTGGTGTGATTAGCACCAACACAGCGTCTTCCTATCTCCCTCCTTGCATCTCATGTCCTCTTTGCTTTGCTACATGAGACTTTCATCTACCAGATGATTCAAACTGAAGCTGCAGGGTAAATGGTAAGTCTGTTGTTGCATCCTGTGTGTGTACATGTGTATGTGTGTGTGTGTGTGTGAGTGAAAAGACAGAGAGGTGTGATCCTTGGGACTTGTGTGTTGGCTGTAGTGAATCCCAAGGGCACAATCCCTAAAGCGAAATATTGCTAATGGGTCTCAGTTGTTACAGCTATTTGCCTAAAATACAATCATGAATCAGTAGCTGCAGGGAGAACTCTGCTGAGGATTCATCAGTTAATCAGTTTTCACACTGAACCAATAAAAGAATACTTCACTTTACAGTTTTGGTGAAGCTCTATCACCTCAGTCCCTCCAGCAGAGTGAGGAAAATGCAGTAGGAAGTGAATGGGATTGTCAGCCACTCACACACAGACACACATTCACAATTTCTTTCCCACAGTGACACTCAACTGCAGACTCCACTCCATAGTTATCAGGGGGGAAGTGATGCTATCACCTCTTCCTGCTGGAGTGTTGGGTTTGTTTGGTGTGTCCGTATGTAGTGTATATATATATAGTATGTGTGTTCATGTGCTTATATGGGTGTGTCTCAGTGTGACATTTGAATGAAATCGTCTTTATTGTATATTGATGTAAATCAAGTTAAATCAATCAATCATTTGTGACATATTCGATCCAAGGGTTGGCTTTCATGGTCGTCCAACTGTTTCTCTTCTCAGCCTTTCTCTTGAGTTGTTCATATCTTCTTTCTCCACTCCATCTCTTTATGTCATCAAGCTACATTATGTGTTGTCTTCCCACTCCTTGTTTCCCTTCAATCATTCCTTCCAAAACCCTCCTCATCAACCTCCCACTGGACCCTCTCAGAATGTGCCCTGCAAACTCAAACCTTCTCTCTGCAATCTTCTTCATAAAATACCTGTTTTCTACAAGTTCCAGAAACTTATCATTTGAAATAAATCTTCTCCGGCTGGTCTTGAACATCCTCCTCCACCATATCTCAGATGCATTTATCCTTCTTTTTGCTTCCTCTGTCAATGTCCATGTCTCTGATCCATATGTAAGAACAGAAAAGTTATAGGTTTTGATGAACTTTTTCTTTACTGTGATGCTGATGTTGCCTCTCCAAAGTTCTTTATTCTCCAAGAAAGCTATTTTTGATTGTCCAATTCTGCATTTAATTTCCTCCAGAGATCTTCCATCTTCATACATCCAACTTCCCAAGTATTTGTATTTGTGAACTTGCTCTGATTCGGAATCCTCCAGTTTAATTTTGATCTTCTCAATTTTCCCACAATCATTGATTTGGTCTTTTTGCTGTTCAATGCCATTCCGTATCTCTTGCAAGCCTGATTCACAGCTTCTAACATTTCTTAGAGTTCCTGCTCATCTTCTGCCAGAAGAACTGTGTCATCAGCATACCTGGTGTGTGTCAAGCTCTCCCCGTTTATCTTTATCCCTCTCTTCTCTTGTAGTGCTTCTTTGATCATCCTATCTGTGTACAAATTAAAGAGAATTGGAGATAAGATGCATCCTTGTCTTATACCTCTCAAGATGTCTACTTCTGTTTCTCCATTTTCTGTAATGACAGCTGCTTTCTGGTTCCAATATAGATTTTCTATTACTCTTATTTCATGTGCCAGAATTCCTTCTTCTTTCAGTATCTCAATTAGTTGCTCATGGTTTACCCGATCGAAAGCCTTTTGATAGTCTAAGAATACCATGTCAACTTTTTTGTTCTTTTGTATCATCCTCTCTCCACTTGTTCTTAGTATGAAGATGCCATTTCTTGTTCCTTTTCCTTTTCTATAGCTCAGCTGGCATCAATGATCTTGATTATTCTGCTCTTGATTATAAGAGCAGAACAACCAACAGAAGTGAATATATATGGATTGATGCACAAAGGATAGATGGTAACTTCCCTCCTTTATCAGTTCTTAAAAAAAACATATATTCTCTTAATCCACGAATGAATGAACTCGGTAAAGGGAAGGGTTTCCAAGAACACATACAATCAAAAGTATGAAGTAAAACTTACTGCAATAGTAAGTAATATAACAAGACTAAGATTCTACAGCCATGCTAGTGACTCTGAGGCTGTACAGGCATAGCTGTGGTTTTAGCTGAATGCTAACTTGAACATGCTAACATGCTCACAATTACAATGCTAACATGCTTATGTGTACACACTACGTTGGATGGTTGGGAAGGATTAGAAAGATTTAGGAAGGTTGTATGATAACCTGAGTTGGTTGGTTTTCAGGCACTTCTGTATTTTCAAGTACCAAGTTGGATATATTGGAGCTTTCAGAAAAATTCCAGTTGCTTAGTCGTAATTACGACTTGAAGGTTGACATGAACACTCATGTTCATGGTAACTCTAATAGGACCTGAACATGGCATTAGCAAGTATAATGTTTACCATGTTCATCATCTTATATTAGCATGTTTGCGTGCTAACATTTGATATTTAGCACTTAATGTGGATATGAAGCAGTCAATGAAGTTAACATGATTAACTAAATGGATTTCCACTCTAATCAACAATTATATAACAAACATGATAAATATAAACATATAACCTAAAATAAAAAAGAAACCCTGTTATATCTTTTGTGGCAAGGGCACCACCATCTTGCAGTACTATAACCTGTGATATCACAGGGTTGGTTGGACTGGCTCAGTTCAACAGATACTACAGTAGAGACAGTGCATGATGGAGACTGAGGAGCCACAGGAACGAGGAAGACAAAAAGGAGGCCACTATTGTATTGCTTCTGGATGTACAAAGTTTTATTGGGTTAAAGCCAAGGAAAAAACAGTCCATAGTTCATAAACTGCTGCTGAAATGGAAAACACTACTGTTGAGTACTGAAGAGAGGGAGAGAGCCCTCCGATGGGCACTGACTCCAGGATTTGCAGTGAACATTTTTTGGAGGAAGATTACATAGAGAGGAAGACCTTTGAGTCGGGCAAGCTAGTGGTTCACCAGACCAACAGACTAAAGGCTGAAGTTGCTCCGTTTTCAATTTCACCGCCTATAATGTGTGCCCTACTGACCGCCCAACATACTCTGACAATAGTGGTACAGAGTCATTGAATACATCTCTCACTCCAAACAGTAGCATTCATGAACAGCTGTTGCCCCTTCCCCCCGACACACAGTCCAAACACACAATCAAACACATGTCCCCAAGCCTAAAAATTTCCAAAGCATTTCTGCAGCACAGGATTTATCTGATGGGGGTTTGGATATACAATAGAGCAGCCAAGAGCAGAAATTCAGTTTGAGGTGGCAAGGTGACCAAAATGGACCACAACCATTATAAACATCCAGGCCTGAAAGTATTCATCTAAAACTCATATTATTCCACAACAAACATCATTTGATTCCTCAGCCAGAGAGGGTCACAGCTGATGCAAACCTCCAAAGAAATATTTCTTACAGTGGCTCCACATTTTCCATAGCACTCAGTCAGGCTCACACTTTACACTTTAGAAACTCCAGACTTTAGACTTTAGATAATCCCCAGACGTTATCCCCAGTTCCATTATCTTCCTCACCATCGCCCAACTGCCGAAAAAGTTTAAAAACAAATTTTAAAAACTATCATAGCCATCCCAAACTAATGTAAGGCACAATAATTTGCTTTGACAAAGTAAGATATTGTTCCAAAAGTAAATTATTATGTAAGTATCTACATCAGAGATATACTTTCATGTTATTTTCCAGCCAGATCACTAAGGTCCTCCACCGCTTCTCTTTTAAATGTTCTTTATGTGTCCCATAAAAGTAGGTGAGGGTGCCTTCTATTTTTATTCCCCTAAACTGTGAAACACACTGCATCTGGATATTAGAATGGCAAGCTCTCTGTATTTTTAAAAGGATTTTAAGACCTATCTTTTTAATTTGGCTTTTAATTTGTAGTAATGTTATAGCCTTAGTTTTTAAGTTTTAATCATTGGTTTTATATATTTTTTCCTGGTATTTATTTTATTTTATTAATCTTCATTTGTGTATTTTTAACATTTTATTATTTTATTATCGTCATTTTTAATCTTGCAAATTTTCATTTATTGTTATTTATTTTTGTCTTTACTTTTTTTGTCTGTGTTGTTTTAATCTTGCTATGTGCAGCACTTTGGGCTGCATATTTGTATGAAAGGTGCTAAGTAAAGACCAGAATAGAAACTAATAAAAACATACAATGTGATTTCAAATGGAGCACAGAAATGCTTCACTGTCTCCATTCACCAACGGAACCAACCAACCATGTTACGTAGACAATTATGTCACTCCAAAATGGTGGCTCGCTAGCTAGATAGCTGGGTAGAAATTATGAAGATAAAGGTGTCATATCTGTGGTTTTAGCAACTTTTTAAAATCTGCTTTTAGGCAAGGTGTTTTTCTAATGCATTTGGGCACAATCAGTGCCAAAACACACATGTTTCATATCCCCTTTAACACAAAGAAAAACCGAAGCTCATTAGTTTTGCAGGTATTTGGTCATAACCAAAGTATTGGATAATTGAAATATTGACCTGATTATGGTGCTAGAGTAAAAGTTAAGGAATCACCAAAGTTTTTATAATTTATCTTGTATGGGACACGAGTATATGTATGACATTTCACGATAATCAATCCAATAGTTGTCAAGACATTTCACTCAAAGCTGCAAATGTTGACCTCATGGTGGCACTAGGGGAAAAGTCAAGAGATAACCAAAGTCATTAGGCTTCATCCTCAGGGCACCATGAACATCTGTACCAACTGTAATGGCATTCCATCTAATAGTTAGATATTTAAGTCTGGACCAAAGTAGTGGACTAATTGACTGACATTTCCATCCCTAGATCATCCAACAGATACTCATTGACTGACTGAATCTCACAGCTTACTGATGACGCCGTAGGCCCACAAACACACCTGGTGGCAGGGCTCTTATCTTCTGTTCTCACACCAGCTTATCCTTCTGTAAAATTTGGCCAGAGTCGCCCCGGGGTTCTGTGGTTCTGTCTTCTCCAGGTTTGGAGAAGGTTTGGGTCACTGCATCATGCAAGGGGAGATTTCAGTTTTATTTAATTAAAGGGTTCGTTAAGCAGCTTTGAGAAGAGTAATTAGTTGACTTGATGGGTTCACTGGAGCGGAGGGGGGAGGATGGAGGGGGGTCATGAGGAGTGGACTGGGGGGTTCAGGATGATTCAGCAGCAGCAGGAGGAGGGGTGACAGAGTGGTAGGGAGGCACATGGTGCGAAGACAACAGAAGGCCCTCTAAAAGAGAAGCTGGGGCAAGATGGCTTGCAGGGGACCAGACTGCACACTTCATGGACAGAACTGAAATCAAATCTTCTTAATGCATTTTTGTGTGTCGATTAAGGTATGGACATATTTATTTATTGCAATATGTTATGTCCTGTGTAGTGTGTTTCTGTGCCCTTTGTTCCTCATTCCAGGGAGTTTAACTTTACATCTAGAACCATTTAGCACAGAAATATGTCTCATTTCTCCTGCATGGAATTTTTTTTATTGTTTCTGCGAATTAAAATTGCTCAAAAATAATATTTCTATTTGACTCTGTGAGTACTGATGTTTATGCATCTGGGGTTATTGAGTTATTTTCTTTAGATTCCATAGAGTCCCATTATCATTTTTACTTTCAAAAGATATTTCAAATTGCAAAATCCATGGCAACATAATAAGCTCCAAAGGGACTTAATACCACTTTCAGATTATAATTCATGAAATACAGTGCAGTCAATGGACGAGTGCATCATTTGTATTTCTATCTTGTTCAGTTTTACAGCAAGTGCTTGGTTTTGTCTCATTTCTTTTGTTGATCACAGGGACAGAGCTGATCAGTAAGTGTAGTGCATTGATTTTAGGAGGAGAGAAATACATAGGGGAGCTCCAGTGTGGATAATTGTGTGTACCGAATGCCTTACACATGTTACACTAGGACTTACATGGGCTGAAAAATGCAAAATGTTTGAAGTTTTTTCCAAATGGTGAAAACATATTTGTTATTTTATCCTACGGTATGCTGAGACAGGAATATATTCTGAGAAATGGCTCATTCAAAAGGGAAAAATAACAAGTTTGAAACATCATAAAATGTGAATTTAAGGATCTGCATGTGTGTTTCTGTCACTAACGTCTCCTTCTCTTTTCTCCCTCTGAATATGCCCTCTACTGGTTTAAATGGGTAGTATATCAGTTGGATGGGTAATATTTCTTAACCATCCTGCACAACTATTAGAAAATCTGATCCAAACAAAAAGCTGCCATAACAGGCCTGTGACAACCATGCTCACTTTGGTCCTTACACTTACACCGCCATGAATCTAAAGCTCATGTGAATTATCTCTAAACAATCGCAGCCGCCACCTCCAGCTTTGATCTAATTCTGTTTTCTCGATGCATGCCCAGTAGTGCATGTCTCAATGCCATATCTACTGAAACATGCCACACATGATGACATCATCATCCTGGGGCAAAGCGCCAATGAGAACCCACGGGGGGGAGTCAATCACGGGTCATTGCAATAATGTCAACCAATCAGCGCAAGCAGAAAAGGGACGTAACCATGGTGATTAGCCTGGGTTCAAATAGTGTATGTGTGGCAGATGCCCCCTGTGTTGGCTCCATATACACTTGTTCATACATAGACTGGCCCGCTGCATTAATCCTATACTGTGAGTGTGTGCATGAAGGAACATAGAACTCTTATCAGCATGGGACACTGAGGTGAACTCACTCACACCACCACATACGCAATAATTAGCTGTCCTAGTTCTGTAACACATAATGTGATCCATGCATGTGTCAGCTATGCCTTTTCTCCAGCTTCTAATGTATTTTCTGTTTAGTAAACAGCTTTTTTTTTTTTTTCTCAGCCGTTGTAACTTAGCTATGGTAATTACGGTCGTTAGGTCTCTTCTGCATTGTTCTCCGAGTGGATGGATGAGGAGACGTGTGGGTGGCAGTGAAGGGTGAGGGGAGGGGAGGCAAGGACACCGAGCAAACGGCAGTGCTGAGTAGGAGAAGTACAATGGGCTGTGAGTCAGAGGAAAAATAGGAGAGAGGAGCGAGAGAGAGGTTTGCTGAGAAAAGGTCAGTGTGTGGAGGGCTTTTTTTACAGTAAAATGCCTGAAGACTGAAAACGCACAGGAATGTTGTACTCATGCTATCTCTCTGTTTTAAGGCTTTAATGTTCATAGCTGATTAGGTGGGACACGAGCAGGTGACTCATGATGCACAGAGGAGAGGAGCTCAACATGAAAATGTAATAAATGACTGTTTCTATATCCAGAATACGTTTAAATAGCTTGTGTTTGACATGTAATAGGTATTTTAATGCAAAGTGTTTCTCTTCACAGTTTGCTCCGACAAAACTTTTTGACTTCTTGTCCTTCCTGCTTCTTCATTCACTAATTTTTAGTGTTTTTTTAGTGTTCATCATGATCAGGAATCATCTGACCCCTGCATTCCCAACTCCTGAGACTGCACACACCATTGTTATCCCATTGTCTGTGACTGAATTATCTCAATTATATGCTACACTACTTTGCACACCCAGCACCAAAACAGACACCACAGTCATCCAAGCTATTCACAGCTTGGACTTCTTTCCCATTACCTCTTCTCTCCTTTTATCAAGCACAGGCAGTCCAGCACCATATCTGTTTACAGTCCAGGTCATACACCCTCATGATTAGATACATCTGCCTTTATCTAGAGCTTTGCTAATGTATTTTGCATGAATTTTTTTGGTCTCTATACTGTACTTTCTAGGAGGAAAGACAGTTCAGTCTTAAGTGTTGAGATATTTAATCATGCACATAGTTCCAGTTTAATTTGTCCAAGTTCTTGAGATAAACATCTCTGAGATTTCTGCCTCCACCTTTATATGGTGATGAATGCAATCTAAATTGTGGTTCTCACAGTATTGGAAAATTATATTTTCAACAAAAATTCAAAAAAATTCAACAGTGTACCTGTTACTCTGGATGATCCACAAACCTCATTTGTGGACAGTTGCCATCTGAACTATTTTTTAAATCAAAGAAATACTCCTTATGAAACTTGTTGAAAGTGTGTTCTTCAGATTATAGAGGACACCATTACTGCTGTTAATTTTTATATTTTTTAAATACTGTGAGCACTGCAAATGTAATTCCAATCACTCTCATTCTACTGGGGAAGAAGCAGAAACAAATATCTAGATACTTCCCTGGATACCACCAGAGGTTAGTGAGAAAATGTATGTAATTTGAGTGAAATGACCCTTTAACAGTCCTTAAACAAGTGAAACCTCCCACTTGGACTGAAACAAATGCACCTGTTCACACTGAGTACTGTGTCTTCACTCAAGATACAAGTTTACAGTACTTTCATTGAAAACAAGTAACCTTAACTGAAGGTATTTCAAACTTTCAACTGATTTTTCCTTGTATCTAAAATAAGATTTCAAAACTTTAGACTTGCAGCAAACCACCACAGGGATGTCTTTATAGCAGAGTGTGACAATGTTTAATCCAAATGCACACAACAGCAGCGAACACTAAAACAAAAGAAGGAAGACTTGGTATAATATACTTCCTGTAATATACACTACATTTATAGCATAAACCATATTAAAGCATTTGGCATGAGAGTTTCTTCCTTTTTTTTTTTTTTTTTTTTTTAAACTTTTTTGAACATTTAGATGTTAATTTGTTTCTTTCAGTGGGGATCTGAATCAGGATCTGCTGCTATCTGACTTGATTATTTGCAGCACATTATGAGAGGAATATTATATCTTCTGGGATGAACTAAGTGGCTGTGGGCAGTGGAGTAGAGCTGTCTTAGAAAGGAAACCAACCTTAAGGGAACACTGGACTGCATTTTCATTAAAGTTTATTCATGTAAGGTCAGCAGGGCAGCTAGTTTATAGTCCACCTGCAGCCAATAGCTGAGATGAATCAATTGAGCTTTGAAAATAAACTATAGACCCCTTGAATTAGTATGAAGAATGCCAGGGATCACAATGCAAGCTTATCCTCTCTCTTCTCTGTGTGTTTTTCTCCAGAAATATCACTTCACCAGATAAACTGGTTCACCTGCCTTGGCCGCAGAGGTTTAACTCTATGGGAATATGTCTGCTTTCAGAGCAGCTCATCCCGTCAGCAAATGTTTGCTTTAACTAAAAATCCAAATCCATGACAGTGTAGAAAGTGATGCCATTAAAGCCCATATGTCAATAATTCTCCCTCCAACTACCCTCCACAAACTCTACCTCAGTCACTTACCTGTTTGATGAGGACATTTTGGTTCTTAAGTACAAATAATAAGTTTAAAACACAAAATACAGTCAGCAATCAGATATTCCCCTATGGATTTTCTAAAATCTTGGTTTCTGGTCTATTTATATCAATCTCATCAGTTTTTTTTCCATGATATACCATTGGGATGTCAAGTCGTCACTTCTGCTACCTTGAACTTAACTTTGCCGGTCTAAATTGTTTTGGAGCAGTCTTTGTTCAGGCAGGCAAAAGTCAGTACAGGCAGACAAACCCAGTGCTCATGTCTTATCAATCTTTGATGTGTGGCAGAATAAAGACAGATAAAGATATCTAGAGAACCTGGAGGGATAAGTTCAGTCTATAAGAGCTTATAGCCTGCCTCCTCTGTAGCAGGGATTTAAAGTTTTTCTTGTTCTAAAACTCCAAACAAGAAGAAACCCATGATTGCTCCGTACATTCTCTACCTTTTGTCCCTCTCTTCCTTTTTTTTTTGTTCTACTCCACTGGTCCGTTGAGAGAGTTTGTTTTTTGTTGCCTCACAAAGAGCCAGAGTTAGTGTCAGTAACAGAAAAGCTTGGAGATTCATTGTCTCCTCATCAGGGCGGATGCTTGTGGTCACAGGGGGCTTAATTCTGGGCCTTCCAGACGGAGGTGACTGTCTTGTCTGAGGGCAGTTTTTAAACCAAACAACATGAGGAAACATATAGCTCTTTTAAACAATACAACAGGATAGACTGCTGCACTTCCTCTATAGAACATAATGAGGATAGTGATATACAATACAATACAATACAAACAACTTTATTAATCCCGCTAGGGGCAATTTGCTTGGAGCAGCTTGTTCTACAAAAAAAACAGTAACATACAAAAAAAACAAATAAAATACACAATATACAGCAAAAAAATGAATATATAGGCTATATATAAAAAAAAGCCCACCAGGGAGCTAAATGTGGAATGAATCTATGAATAATATTGATAAATAGACTTGATATACACAATAGAAAGATCCGATAAAACATTCACCAACAATGACAATGGTAAAAAAAAATCTACAGAGCATTTAGTAGTCAAATTGCAATGAACAATTTAGAATAGCGGTTAGTTTTACAAGCAGGTAAAACATAACGACACCCTGATGGTAACAGAGAAAATTCACTAGCAAGAACATTTCCAGAAGAAGCCAAAATACTCGCTGCATTCTGGAGGATTTGTTGGCTGCAAAAAGAATTCAGATCTCTTTGTTTCACTCCAGTGGTCTTTGAAAAACAACGCTGTTGTTAAAATCTTTCTTTCTGTTTCTGTCTTTTACTGTGAGGCTGTGAAACCAGCAGATAAAAGAAAAAATCAGGAGACTCTCAATAAAACATTGATTAAAAACGACAGAGGATGACGGCTCTGACAGAAAAGGAATTTGATGATATTGTAATTATGATAATGATGTTCATTTGAATTATCATAATGATAATTATGATAATGATGGTCATTTGACTTTTCTTGATAAATGCATTGGTGTTAATGCTGCAAGTGGTTTAATATTGCTGTAAACATGTGTGGGATTAGTTTGGTAAGTGTTTGATAAGTGATATACATCAAGAAGGAAGAAGACCATGTTTGTAATATATTTACAAGTGAAAGAAACACAGAATAAATTAATGATGACGCACATTAAAAAGTCTATTCCTAACCGGTGTTTTATTCACCCTCCCCATTACATATGTACATACAGTATATATTTTTTGTCTGTCCATGTCATTGTGTCTGTAATGTATGTTTGTGCTGCGGATGACATTTGTTTAGTCCTATAAACTTTACTCAGCTGATCCTCCTACTTAAAACACCTTGTCCGCCTGCTGTCTGCCTAAAAAGCGTGGTGCTACAGTACTCACCACAATATTTCATTTCTGTTTCTATAACAACTGGATGTCTCACAATTACTCTGCAACATGTCAGGCTGATGAAAATGGAAATAATGAAGCTATATTAGTGTCTGTTTTTGGACTGCAATCATAGAAAACAACTGTATAATTTGCACTTCAGTTGAACATAATACCAAATTTGTAGGATGATTTTCCCAAAGCCATCATCAATACTTTCATATAACCAGTAGTGATGGTATGTTGGTAATCATAGCAATCACGCCCCTCAGTGGTCAAATAAGTGAAATACTGGCGCACGAAGGCCACATGGTGGCGCACCATCCATACGACATGTATCACACACACACACACACACACACACACACACACACACACACACACACACACACTACATTACAGCCTTCAGTCAGATACAGTAAGCACCCGTAAAATCCATTGTAAACATCCAGTTTTGAGTTTTCGTGTGGGTGGTTAATCTGAGTCATATGTTTTGGATATTGAAACAAGGTTATTATATAATTTAATGAGAACATTTTGTCACACATGGTATTTCACAATCTTAAATTTTCAGTGATGCATGAAATTACCGATGCCACAAGTTGCACAACACAGATTCTTATTGGAGTAGGAATGAAAAAACTATAAATCCCTCAAGATCCAACACCTACTCAACATTTTTTAGAAGCATCAACAAATGTCACTGTAAAACAGTTTAAACAGACAAGTGAGATATATGGATACCATTCCATAGGAGCTTAAAGTATTAGGAAGGATGTCGAATGTAAAAGACATGACTGGACACACCAAAAGCCTGTGTAGAAATAGGCTATTTTGGGAATATAGTTGGAAGTGCGATAATTTCCTGCCAATTCACTCTAACTTACATGCAGCACACTCACATGTACCGCACGGCATTTTGTGAAATCAGTAACTATATTTGCTTTTTAGTTTATGGTGTGTGCCTGTTGCAATTGCACCACAAAAACACACGATGGCGAACAACAGCAACAGGTCCATTTAGAAGCCTAATATTAATGCTGTATTTATGCAAATGAGAGTACAGCATACTTTATGTAGGAATGTTTTAAATTTTCAATTTCTGGCGGCATACAGTAAAAAGCGTAAACTCCCTATGGCAAATAATAATATGATATTATAAGACAATTTGTAGATCTCACGTCATCCAGGACAGGAACAGTCAAAATGAACCTCATGTGCAACCTGTGAAATCCAGTTGGGTCGCTTGGACTCTTTGTCCTGTGTTGTTTCCCTCTCCTTTCTGCTCCTGCTCCCCTCCTCCTCCCTCCTGCTCATAGAAACTCCTCAGCTCAGTCAGCAGTGCTTCAGACGCGCTCACTGGCGCACACACGGGTTTCCTGTCGGGCACAGTTTACTCTGCGGCTCCAACTCTGGCTTCACAAAATTTATTTGGCTTCGATACCATGCTGGATTAAGCTCATTAACTTTTGTTGAAGTTTATTTTCCAACGGCGCAGGTATAATGACCGCATTCTGCAACAGATCGACTGATTAGAGGTAAGTTCAAAACAGCTAAAAACAAGTTTCTTCTTCAGTTAAAAACAAGTTTCTTCTTCAGCTGAATCATAAACTATTTTCTCTGTTGTGAAGAAAGTTAGAACTAATTGTGAAGGCTAGTGAATTTGCATGGACACAAAGAGACATCAAAGAAAAAATGATTCATTTAAAAACAATACTGCTGTGGCAGTGGACCCATTGTTTCCCTTTTGGAATATTTCAGTGATTAGTCAATACAACTATCTTGTCAGCTTTGTGCTTGTAATTAGGGCATTTCACCGCACTGAACATACACAAAAGGATTATCAGCTGTTTTCACTGTTCTGTGTAAATGAGCAACTTTTCCTCCTTATGTGTTTAGTCTTTCTTAAATTTAGCTGCCAATTTCTGCACCAAATCCCTGTTAATGAGTAAACTTTGGGAATTTGGATACAGCACTGAGCTCTGTGATACTGATTGGTACTTCTCTCGCTCTCTGTTTACCCATAGGGGTGAGATCAGTTTTCAGCAGGGCAGCAGTGTTTGCACTGTGACTTGTAGGTTGTGACACAGATAGTGAAGAGGACACAGACACTTGAGGACCATGGATTTTGGCAATGATGTGGATCTGTCCAACAATAACATCACTCCTTTGTGGAAACGCCGCACAGACTCAAACAAACCCAAATCACGACCCCTCAGCTACCACACAAATGGGGTCATGACAACGGACTTCCCCGTGGAGGACAATAAGGGCTCTTTTACCTTGAGCCAACCTGCTGAAAGACTGGTGGTCACACCTCCGTGTTCGGGCAAGAACACTGCGGTGTTAAAACATGTTTTACACAAACCATCTAGGAAATCCCGAGTTGTTCGAAGCATCAGCATTGGGCACCTCTCCAATGGACGCTTCTCCCTGCCCAAATTTAGGTCTGAAGACAAATCAGCCTCACTGGACAACAGAGTGTGTAATGGTGAATGTGACAGGGGTAAAACCAGTAATGGAGTGACAGTTTGGCCTGACAAGTGTGCCCAGGATCCCCAAAAAGTCATGTCCAGTCCCTTCAGTCTGAGCTTGCAGAAAGACAAGATAGCTTTGGGGTCATCCACACCTGAAGCTGCTTCTCTTCACAATTCCTCTCCTGTTCTGTGTCCTCCACACACCCCAAATAACAACAGCTATAACAACAGCCACCATGAACTATCCTCCCTTTCATCTACATCCAGCCCGTCTCCCCCTGCCCGCCGTACCCCTACCCCCTCCCATAGCTCCACCTCAAGCATCCCCTCCCTCTCATCCCTCACCTCCTCAGACCCCCCGACCCCGCGCTCCCCGTCGCCAGCAGACAGTAGGCAGACTCTCGTCAGACAGTCCTCATCCTCGTCTGCCTCCTCACAAGAAACCAGGCATGCCTCTTCCCCCTCCTCCATGTCCTGCACCTCACCCTCACCCTCTCTTTCCCCATCAATCTCTCCCTCTCCTTCCATCGTCCTCAGCACCCACAGCCCGGCTGCCCTGAAGATGGGCACCAATCAACTTATTCCCAAGGGCTTAGCGTCAGATATTCGGCAGAGCAAGGCACCTACTTCTGGGCCACAAGGTCATGGTTTGGCAGGGTTGCTGGGGCTCGATACTTCCAAGCGAGCATTGAAAACTCTTAGCATGGTGGACACAGGAAGCTACTTTGGTACTGGAGGGGGGCATGGGGAGGGGACTGATGCGGAAAGTGAGAGCCCAGGGACACTAAGGAGAGGACTGAGGAGTACATCCTATAGGAGGGCTGTTGTGAGCGGAGTGGATATTGAGGTCCCATCCATATGTCCCGAGGCTCACCAGCTGTCCCAGCCTGTCATCAAAGGACTAGAAGGGAATAATCTGGATTCACCAGATAGCCCAGGCAGTTCTGGGACTGCAAAGCCTGCCAGCCCTAGCACACCCAAACTCTCCAGCCCTGGGACACCCAGACTCTCCAGCCCTGGAACACCCAGACTCTCCAGCCCTGGAACACCCAAACTCTCCAGCCCTGGAACACCCAAACTCTCCAGCCCTGGAACACCCAAACTCTCCAGCCCTGGGACACCCAAACTTTCCAGCCCTAGGACAGAAAAACCAGCAAGCCCTCAGACAGAAAAGCCTACCAACACTGGGAAAAACAAGGTGGGTAAACCTGCTGTGCTCAAAAGATCCTCTCAAGAAACAAACACTGGTCCTCTAGTGTTATAAATACAATTTAAACAATTAAAAAATGACCAGTTTCAGCCTGAACCCTAACGTGTAAAGGTGTTTGCTTTGTTTTGTACATGTTTGTGTGGACTTGCCAATTGACTTGAGGATTCATCTGAAGACCAAATCCCTAGTTAATTAACGCCTGTTGTTGAACTCGGCAACAAATGTGAATGGACGGCACTGTAAATATTTGTGAATTTAGGCATTACATTTTCTTTTTCTTTGCTGTATCAGAGTTAGATTTTTCAACTCACTTATTCATAATCCATCAAATGGGTTTATATTTAATCATGTGTGTGCACAAAGATTGCTTCGACATGGATTTTCGGCATGGGAGGGGGTTAAAGTTCACATTGTAAAGTTAAAACACAGGCGGAGTATTGTGGAACAAACTTCACAGCAGCAGGAGTAAGGACAAGACCTTACTAGGAAACAATTAATGTGGTTGTTGGGAGACATTATGTAATGCGACTCCATGCCTACACACACTCACACAAACACACAATGGCTCTGAAATTAGACAGGAGTCAGTGAAGGAGGTCACCAGAAAGGGCAGGGATAGGTCATGGACAGGTGACAGAGGCACACACGCCTGTTTCATTTGAAGTGTGTGTATGTGTGTGTCTGCCTGTCCCTCAGGGTTTGTCATTACAAGTCATTATATTTGTGATGTTTTTTTTTTTTTTCAGAGTCCAGATAAGAAAAATGTTTTGACCACCCAGCGAACCTTTGACAGTGAGGGTGAGAAAAACCTTTCTGTATTATTTTTATCACACTTATCCCTTCATTTTACTCTTTAAGTGGTCTCTGTCTCTTTCTCAAACACTGTTTCTTCTTTTTTGCCTATAAAAACTTCAGAATTATGAATCTATTTGTCAAAAAACTGTGTGTTTCAGAGGAGGAGCTGTACCAGAACTACCAGGAGAAGGCCTTACATAATGATTCAGATGAGGATGCTGATTCCAGAGAACCCAAACCTGATAACGGCATCGTGGTGCAGTACAGACCCATACGCACCTCCTGGAGCCAGCTTAGTGTGGTGTGTGTTCAGACATTACACACACACACACACACACACACACAGTGATATCTTTCTCTGCTCCCTCTCTACATCCAGTACACAGACAAATATACAATAAACTCTGCTGTGGAGGTTTGGAATGCTAGTGCTCTAAAGAATGCTGTCATATCCAGTTTGGCTGCAGTCCATACCCATCCTCCCTCTGTTTCTGCCTTCCTCTGCCCCTCACTCTGTTTAGCAGGGAGTACAGGAGCATTTCGTCAAAGACAGGGGTGGCCAGGGAGGCAGACAGTCAGCTAGACCTGCAGGAAGTCTTGGAAGCACTGCTGGGCCTTATGCCAGTGTGTTGGCAAACTTCACAGATTTGTCAGCCTTAAAATATGCTTAAAATGCTGCCTCCAGAGAGAAGTGCAGTGGCTCTGCATTACATAATAGGGATTGGATGGAGGGATAGAGGGATATAGAGGAAGGGAATGAGCTAACTTAGTTTTCTACTTAGGCATTCCCATCTGTTTGTTTACTTGTCGAGGAGGGAAAGCGAAGGAGCAAAAACAGGCGAGAGGATAGATGGAGGCAATCAGGATTGATTCTTAAATTGCTGGGCAGAGAATGATATGCACACAGACTCTAATAAACTGGAAATTAGATTGAACCTGGAGAACATTCAAAGTGTTTCTTTTATCCTTTTTGTTATTGGGTGTGTCAGCAAAACACAGAGCTGAATTGAGCAAGAATTTGACAGTCAGGCTGACCAGGACAATCCCAGAGTTGGCTCCCTTTTTCTCAATTGTGACTGTTTTGCCAGACAGTACACAATGTAACACTGCAGGATTCATCTGTAACTTTCAAATTACGGATGAAGTGATGGCATGATGCTGTCAATGTCCTGGTCTGACAGTAAATAAACATAGTTCCAGTGAAGCCAAAAACCAGATATGCAAGTTGTCATAATGTTAGTCCAAATTTCATCTCACAGCTCCTCCCTTTTACTGCAGTCCCTGTAGCACCTTGCGTCTTTTAGGATTTGGTGTCAAGCTACATCTCAAAGTCCTCATATTTCCAGGAATTATTGCCTGTAGTTTCAAAAAGTGGAGCTACTGAACTTCCTCACATGGTGCTAAAGTTTGCCTGAAGTTTTGTTTGTTTTGTTGTGCTTAAAACAAGGAAACAAGAACCCAAGCTTAAAAAAAGGAATGGATAAATTGCTATTGAATAACGATACTTAAGTGATTGTGTTTCAGTTACACCCAGTGATACTGCAAGGCAGGGTAAAGTTCAGTTGGCTGCTCTAACAATAAAAACAGTCTTTTAGTGATAGCTGATCTTGCTGATATCGTGGATAAATGGTTTGGAAAAAGGGAAAGTAGGAGCAAGAAATAATCAAACAGATTTATGTGTGAGAGGAATGGAAAGGATGAACCACAAGAGATGTTTGGTCTGCTGCAGGTTTGTTTGTTCTCGGTGTTTGACAAGGGCTGCAGGGCTGATACTAGAGAGAAGGAAGGCTCCTTCAGGAGCAGTATCACTTCTCTGTGTCTTTATACCAAAACAGGGTGAGAAGGAAGTGGAAGTAGGGAAAGATGATCTTCTCCCTGCATGTATGATCTGAATGTGCCCCAGGTCAAATTAGTTATATTTTGTGAAACATAAGATGGAGGCATACTTCTTATTCAACCGTACCTTCACTCTGTCAAAGCCAAAGCCTGATTAATTTAATAGCACTCCACACCCAGTCAATTCCAGAAAATTGCTTTGTTTCAATTGTCAAACATCTCCGGATGAAATCAGACCAGCCACATACATACCAACACGAGCATACACTTTCTGTATGCTTTCAGCCAAATTACACTTTCACAGTGAGCACAAGAGCTGCCAATTTTACCTTTAGAGTTCTGTGGATAAGTTCCAATTTCTACTCTCGCCATGTGCCTCTTTATTCAATGAGGGTCTTTCTTTTCCTGTTTTCTACAACTTCATTGGCCTCCTATTCAGTGTGGTATGCAAAGTGCTCCTGTCATTGTGTGTCAGCACAACAGTCGTCACAAACACACACACACACACACCCACCCGTGCTATAAATGCAAATGGCCCCTGACCTGAGAAAACCTAAAAGTAGTCAAACAAGTGTGACGTTTCATTTGAAATCTTTTTGTAAGGACTCTTAAAATCGTGCTTTTCAAACTTTTTTTTTCACAAATTGTTTTTTTTCTGTTTAGGTAAAGAAAAGTGGCCTGTCTAACCGGATGAGTCAGGAAGAACGCAAAAGACAGGAGGTATGAATTATATGTTACGCTTAATTTGGTTCACAGCGGTTTGGCCCTCATGAGTATAATCAAATTTTGGGACACATAGATGCTATGTTAAGAGTTACCAAGCTTTGGGGGAGTATAGCTGTCCATTTGGTTTCTGTAAACTCCACTAGACCAATAAAAAACCCATTAAAGGAGTACAGCAGGAAACATGCTTTACAGTCGATTTTATCTTAAAAGTAAATGCACCGTAAAGGGGAGGAGAAGCACAATTATTCACCTGCGTCATATTAAGAATGAAGAGACTGATGACGAGAATCTCTAAATTGATTGACAGGTTTATGTAACTTTCTGTATTGTATTATTTAATAGCGTTCCAAAAATAGTAGAGAACAGGCAGCAGAGAGTGAGTCAGAACCCAGTGGGGTAACTTAATAACACAAAGTCACAAATTGACTGAACGAATTGTAGATTGTAAACAAAACACAAACATGAAGAATCCCCTCATTTCTATCCCCTACATCTTCACTCTCTTCTTTTCTCCTGTCTCTCTCTCTCTCTCTCGCCCTTCATTAGGCCATATTTGAGGTGATTTCTTCAGAGCACTCCTACCTCCACAGTCTGGAGATCCTGATTCGCATGTTCAAGAACTCGGCAGAGCTCAGCGAGGCTATGACCAAGACTGAACACCACCACCTTTTCTCAAACATCACTGATGTCTGTGAGGCTAGCAAAAAGTAAGTGTGACATTATGGTATTATAGTTTGTTTATAGGACTTTTTTTGGTGTTAGCAGAATGGTAAAAAGAGCTTGCTTTTGCATGCTGGTTGGTATTTTGAGACTTGGCCTACATGTTCCCCAATAATGTGTCAGTGTTTGTGGTATTTGGTTTTAGCTAATGAGGTGGATAATTCCTCACTTAACTGCACTTAACAGTTGGTAGACCGCACTCCTTCCATGTGAGGTGTATCTGTAAACAGCCTTTACTCATTCTTTCAGCCTGACGTTCTACCCTCAGTCAGAGTTGTTTGGATTGCGGGAAGGCAGCTGTTTTCTGGTTGTATGTGTGGTCACGTGTCAATTGACAGAAAACAGAACCTGGGAAGAAGCGATGGGCAATGAAAGAACAAAAGAACAATTTAGCCTGATTACAGTTGCATTGTCAACGTGAACATTCCTCACTGCCTGAGAGAACTCAACGGCAGGCTGGATGTGTCTGTATTGTTTGTTTTTTATAAGTGTCTTGACGTAAATGTGATTGTCTCTATGACCCCTCCGAGTTTTTGTGTCCATCATGATTTATTGTGTATGCATGTGGACTGTTTAATGACATTCATGACCAGGTAACTATGAACTTTTAAGAATCATTTCAACTGATGGAAACTCTGATGCATGCATTAAAGGCCTTGCCAGTTGAGACTGGTTGAAACTGTGCTGCCTCAGTGATTACTGTGTTGGACCAGGCTCCATTATTTCTACAAATAATTGACAGGAGAAATTTCTGACCTTAGTATGCTCTTTCTCTGGTTTAACTATTATATCATGTTTTTTGTTTAATGATATTACTATTCATTATGATAATGGCCTCTGGTGAAACTATGATGTAATTGAGAATATTCTCAGGTTCTTCTTAAAGGTCAGTTTTCATTATGATAATGGCCTCAGGTCCTGCTCTGAAATCACTGTTTACTGTGGCTTTCAGTCTCATGTCCTTCTGTGAAATTGTCGCTTCTATAAGACTCCACAGTTAGTCCAAGGTTCACATTCTTTTCACACTTTCACCCTCCCATAGCTCCAGTTTGGCTGAACCTACTCTGCCAACAAGTTGTTACCAATTTTTTGGGGTTATTCTGAAAGAAAAACAGAGTTGATATTACAACCAAGACAGAGTAACATTTTGATATACAATAGATAATTGTGAGGTGCAGCAGTGTAGCCAAGTTGAATCCAGTGAGTGGTCTGAATATATTAACCCTGCTCTCTTATTTTAAAATGTGGCCCCTTAATCAAGGGGTGTGCTGGAAACTCGAAGTTCAATAAATCTAAGCATGAAATGAGGTTAAACTAGCCTTTGTCTTTCTGTTGCCAAGGGTTTAAGTTTACACAGGGCTAAAAAATGTAAGAATGAAAAGAATTTTTAAGACCATTTAAAGAGATTTCATTTTATCATTGCTGTCCCAGAGAAGATGTGTGTGTGTGTGTGTGTGTGTGTGTGTGTGTGTGTGTGTGTGTGTGTGTGTGTGTGTGTGTGTGTGTGTGTGTGTGTGTGTGTGTGTGTGTGTGTGTGTGTGTGTGTGTGTGTGTGTGTGTGTGTGTGTGCATACATGCAGAGCTTTCACAGCTTCCCTTGTGCAACTGTTCATGACATTTGCTCAAGGATTCCATGTCAGGATGGCAGCCCCGTTGTTGACCCCCCTTGATTTCACCCCTTGTATACAGTATGTGATGTGACATCTATATGACTTAACTCCATTAACAGGAGGGAAATTTTACTCCTCATTTTCATAGCTTATTAGCTAGATGTGGATTGACAAATTGTAGATTGTGTCTACACATTCATTTCACGGCTTATTTCCACTTTGCTTGAATGTGGCTATGTGTAAATTCCTCCCTGTGTTCAGACATGCTGTAGCCCCTCTTTCTACTCATTCCTATTCACAGGCCACACACATTAATACAATACTTTCCCCTCTCCATCTAAATACTTAGCCCCGCATAGCTCCAGGGAGGAGAGTGGACGACAGAGAGATGTAGGGAAAGCAGATCGTAGGATATATAAAATGGCCTGTAGCTCTGGTTAAACAAGATGTTTTACTTGAAACAGATAGTCAAGCTTTGAGTTTACCCTCTTCAGGAAAATAGCAGAAATATCACTACACCTGCAGGCTTCTGTGTTTGATAGTGAGTGGGAGGTCTGCTGAGTATTTCACATGCAGGTATGTTACTGATTGTATTTCACTAGCAGCCTCAGGATATGACATACCTCATTTACTACCATAACATACATTATAACTGCAACAACACACTGTAATTGAGAGGTATACTGCAACACAGAGTGCATATCCCTGAAGGAGCATGCATTTTGTTTTTTACAACCCTGTCACCCCTGATTTAACTCCTCTCCCTCGACCTCCTCCCATGATAGCATGCTGTTATCGGGGTCAGCGAGTTTTCCCCCAGGAGGGAGCACAGCCTGTACTTGAGCATCCTTGACCTGTTAAAGCCCCGAATTAGGATATAGACCAGAGGACAGGGCAACATGTGTGTGTGTGTTTTCTGTTATCCTGCGCGCTCATGTCCTCACTAGGAGGGTTACAGTTCAGAGATCACTGGGTCAGGTATGGACACAAAAAGCATTGTTTCCCATAGATAGTCACAGCACAGTGTGTGTGTGTGCAGTGTAGGGCGGGGTGGGGTGGTTTTGGGGGTACTAGAGGTGCTTTTGCAGATCAGCTCAAACTCCATCCAATCGGTCAAGGTCAGCGTCCTGTGTCTGTGTGACACCTTCCTGTTTGTCACCTTGGATCACACACGCAAAAACACTTACTCGCTTGAAGTTGGCCATGTGGCGTGCCGTTAACCCAGCCATCTGGTGGTGCTCAGGAAGAGGAAAACCCTCTGTGTTATGGTTAATGGTAGGCTATGTCTATTTTAAGAGGCGTGGAATTCCTCTTTTGTGATCTTACAGCGGCTTTAGAAGAAAGGTGTTGGCAGCGCTTCCTTCCCTGCTGACTCGGTATATGTCATTGTATCCTATATTCTCCCCGGTGTGGGTTGACTCATGATTTGATGTGTCTGACTAAAGCTGTTGCCATGAATGGCATGAATCGCTTGACATGCTAACCCTTATTCATTTACTGCCACTCCTGTGTTTAGGTTTTTTAAGGAACTGGAGGAAAAACACCAACAGAACATTGTGATCGACGACATCAGCGACATCTTTTGCAAGCATGCGCAGTCCAACTTTGATCCTTATGTCACATACTGCTCCAATGAGGTGTACCAGCAGAGAACCCTGCAGAGGCTTGTGTGAGTGACTTCTCAAACACGCACAAACAGATGTTCTTATCATATCTTTTCTGGATTTGATCCAACATGACTGTTCTGACACTTTGAACAAGGGAGTTTGCTCTTCCTCCCGCTCATTTTTTCTTCTTTCTTTCTGTGTATCATCAAGTTACTCCTCTCTCCAATTGCCCATGCCCCCTCTCTCTTCTCGCCTTGCAGGTCCAAGAATCCAGCATTCAAGGAGGTGCTGACCAGAATAGAGGGCCACCCAGACTGCAGGAACCTCCCCATGATCTCCTTCCTCATCCTGCCTATGCAGAGGATCACTCGCCTGCCCCTGCTTATGGATGTGAGCGCATTTAAGTCATACAGTAGCATGAGCTTTAGAATAACAAGACTTTGACTCTTGCACAATAGTTTGTTTATTCATACTGGCCTAACTAACTATACACAGGGCGTGTTCTCTTTCTGCCTTTCAGCTTACTAACCTCAGAGATGTTGGTGTGACCTTACATCATTCCTTCATTTTCTTAACTGATTTAACTTCTCTTTCTTCCTTTTTAATGGTTTTTCTCCTTTAGTTTCATGCTTCTTTTGGCACCACATTATTCTGTCCCCACTGTGCCTCCCTCTCTTCCTCTCTCTTGCTCTACTTTCATCCCCCTCTCTCTCCCATCTTCCGTGTCTCTCAAGGGACTCTGGGGTTTATGCTTGTACACTTGGAGGCTTTTGGATCCTGAGAAAGTTTGGTTTCAATTCATTTCTTCCCACAGCTTCCTTTTAGGCATAAATATTGTATTAGGCTTTTCTAGAGTGTAGTGTAGTTTGAATTGACGCCTGCATCGGTGCAATGAATTGTTGTGGGTCTTTGTGCATTAATACATTTTAAGTGGGTTGTTTTTTTTTTAAGATATAAATCAGTGTGACTGATTTGTGCCCTGACCTCGTCTTTTGCAGACAATTTGTCAGAAGACACCGAAAGACTCTGCACAATATGAAGAATGTAAGAAGGCTTTACAAGCAGTCAGCAAGGTCAGTGGATTTACGGAGTTACAATGTCATATGTTGGTGAGGTATTTGGGCCAAAAACAGCTGATTTCTTGCCTCTCTTGTTCTTGTTAAATTTGAGCGAATCAATCACTGACAGTATCTGTGTGTGTATGTGTGTGTTTGAGCAGGTGGTAAGAAAGTGTAATGAAGGAGCTCGCACAATGGAGAGAACAGAGATGATGTACACTATCAACTCTCAGCTGGACTTCAAGATCAAGGTATGGATGACATGAAATACATCAAAGTGATACACACTTGCGTTCTGGTTATATGTTTTTAATAAAACATACATCTGGTTAAAAACTGAACATGTAAGTAACAACCATGTAAAGCATGACCTAATGCAGTCATGCAATGACATGTTCACACATGCAGATGCTGTAATACAACATAGTGTACACACCACCGAGTATCTGTACACATAATGCACACAAAGCTTGGCAGGCTTAAGTGTTTCTTAGTGTGGGAAATAGCTGTTGGTACATTTGGGATTAACAGATGTCTTCCAAACATATTCTCTTGTCTGCATAGCCAGCTGTTCACACATGCGCACACACACACACAATTGTGATTTTAGCATTTATTGACAGCACCAACATTACAGACATTTCAAAATGCTTTACTTTAATCAATGTTTTCTTTCTTTTTGTGTCCCTCCAGCCTTTCCCCCTGGTCTCATCATCCAGGTGGATGGTGAAGAGAGGGGAGCTGACAGCCTTTGTGGAGGACAACGGTATCTTCCTCAAGCGGACGTCACGGCAACAGGTCTATTTCTTCCTCTTCAACGACGTCCTCATTGTCACTAGAAAGAAGAGGTAAGCCTATCCAAAATTTCAGCAAACTGTCGGACAGGGCAGGCAGACTATGTTTTGATTTAGCTGATGTGAGTGTGGCCTTGGGGTGCAGGCTTTGAACATAACTCACCTGTTCTGACATGTTGAGGGTTAAAGTGCAACCATGAGCCCTTAGTTTTCAATGTATGTGAGTGTATGAACCGCAAAGGCCAAGATCCTAAGAATAGGGTGAGTGATATCATCTTCTCTATTTGAACTTGTCTTGGGATATGAGCCTGTTCAGTTGAAAAACAATTGAAATATTAGAAATGAAATCAATAGAAACAAGGCTCACAGTAACCGTGTGAGGTCATTATCAGCAGGGCTGATAAGATTTTAGAAAGCTGAGAGGGACCGGCACCCGCAGATACACTGTGCAATCAGACTGATCTCCCACAATGCCCTCCCTCAGCTTCCACCCTGCCCCACCCTCTGGGTGTGTTTATTAAGCTGAACAGGTGCAGTTACCTGAACCTGCTGCGACTTGGCATTATGAATCTGAGCCTGTTTTTCTGAATGTTGTCAAGGTTTCAACATGTCCCAGTGCCATGAATCATCGAAAGCTAGCAGAACCGCTCATTGTCAACCCTGTCAGTGGGTCGCCTTTGCACCCCCGCCCCCCTTCACCCTCCCCTGTTTCCTCTAGTTTTAGGCAACAGCATGAAGCAAGCCATAAAGAGGACTTCCTTGAAATGATGTGGTTTTCATTTATGTGTGTTTAGTGTGAATGTGCACATACAACTGTGTCTATTTTTTCCAAAAAAATCTCTTCCCGTTCATCTCCCACTCTGTCTGGAACTGATTGTCCCATGACTCGCAGACTCAGAATTCCTAAGAATCATGAAAAAAAAGAAAGAAAAGAAACATTCCATAAGATATTTTTCTGGGAATCTGATCCGGGACAGCAGACTCCAGCAGTGTGTGGTGTCAGGCCTGTGTTTGGAAGAGTGATTTGGGAAAGGGAGTTCTACGGAATCAGAGTGTGTATCCATGCGTGTGTTTGAATGAGAGAAGCTGTTATAATATTGGTTTGTACTGCGGGGAGTGCTGGAGCACTGCTGTGGCACGCTACTCTACTGCACTCCATCTGCAGTAATCAAAACAAAAACACACCAGGGGTACACAGGGCTAGCCAGGCACCGCCAGGTCACCAACCTCCTAGACATAATGGTATAATAGCTCTTACCCTTGTCATTATGACTGGGATAGTGTGGGGTAGATGGCGTACAATCACCACGCTTTGTTGCCAAATGCAATAATCTTGTGGGTCTGAATCCCTTCAGTTTCTTTTTGTCTCATTTTTCATTAACGTCAAGGAATACATTCAAAACCAGAAGGAAGGGGTGAAAAGGTCAAAGAAACAGCACTTACGCAGAGGAGGAAAAAACATACCTATGACCTTAGAATATTTTCTGTTTTATAGGCCTATATTTCACAAATGTGTATGCTATTGTGGATCCTACAAGGTTAGTAGGCTGTCTGTGGTTGGGGTTCAATAGCATTTCATTGAATCTGAATCTAGTATTGTATCTGCGCATCTAATCTGAATTTTTTACAATCCAACTCAGAAAAAGTTGGGATTGTATGGAAAATACAAATAAAAAAAGAAAGCAGTGATTTCTAAATTTACTTTGACTTGTTTTTCATTGCAGACAGTATGAACACAAAATATTCCATGTTTTGTCTGGTCAACTTCATTTCATGTGTAAATGTATATCCATTCCTGCCATTCAGGCCTGCAACACATTCCAAAAAAAATTGGGACGGGGGTAGTTTGGGACTAGTGATGGGGTAAAATAATTAAATAACTATGGGATTTGAAACAGGTGATGTCAACTGGTGATTGTAATCATGATTTGGTACAAAAGCAGCATCCAGGAAAGGCCTAGTCCTTTAGGAGCAAAGATGGGCCGAGGATCGCCAGTTTGCCAACATATGCTTGAGAAAATTATTGAAATGTTTAAAAACAATGTTCCTCAAAGAAAGGTAGGAATGAATTTGGATATTTCAACTTCTATGGTGTATAACATAATTAAAAGATTCAAGGAAATCTGGAGGAATTTCAGTGCGTAAAGGGCAAGGACACAAGCCTAAGCTGAATAACCATGATCTCCGATCCCTCAGATGGCACTGCATCAAGAACTGTCATTCATCTATAAACAATATAACCACATGGGCTCAGGATTACTTTGGCAAACCTTTATCAATCACTACAATATGTAGTTACATCCACAAATGCCAGTTAAAACTTTACTTTGCCAAAAGGAAGCCTTATGTTAACCGTGTCCATTGACTTCTCTGGGCTCAGAGGCATCTGAGATGGACCATCACACAGTGGAAACGTGTATTGTGGTCAGACGAATCAGTGTTTCAGAACTTTTTTGGAAGAAATGGACGCCATGTGCTCTGTACCGAAGAAGAAAAGGACCATCCACATCCAGACTATTACCAGCAACAAGTCCAAAAGCCAGGGTCTGTCATGGTATGGGGTTGAGTCAGTGCCCTTGGCGAAGGTAACTTACACTTCTGTGATGGCACCATTAATGCTGGAAGTACATAGAGACTTTGGAGCCTTCAAGACGACATCTTTTCCAGGGACACCCATGCATATTTCAACAAGACAATGCAGAACCACATTCTGCAAATTACAAAGGCATGGCTGCGGAAGAAGCGGGTGCGGGTGCTGGACTGGCCTGCCTGCAGTCGGGAACTCTCCCCAATAGAGAATGTGTGGCACATTTTGAAACGCAAAATGTGACAACGAAGATCTTATACCATTGCACACCTTAAGACTTGCAGGAAGAATGGGACAAAATTACACCTGAAACGCTTCAGTATTTAGTGTCTTCAGTCCCTTAATGTCTTTCAAGTGTTGTGAAAAGGATTGGCAACGTCACAAAGTGGTAAATGCTTTACTGTCCCAACTTTTTTTGAAATATGATGTAAGAATCAAAATTGAAATAAGTGTTTATTTTGAAAAAACAATCAAATTGATGAGGTAAAACATCAAATAAT
Organism: Thunnus maccoyii; assembly: GCF_910596095.1. Lineage (NCBI taxonomy): Eukaryota > Metazoa > Chordata > Actinopteri > Scombriformes > Scombridae > Thunnus > Thunnus maccoyii. The sequence continues at coordinate 21,547,706 of NC_056538.1, forward strand.
GTGCTGTTGTATTGTTTTCAATGTAATACAGGTCAAAGATGATTTACAAATCACTGTTTTCAGTTTTAATTTTAATTTAACATATCGTCCCAACTTTTTCTGATTTGGGGTTGTTTATTGATTGACAGAAAATTAAACGGCAACTATTTTGATAATCATTTAAGTCATTTTTAAGCAAAAATGCCAAACATTCACTGGTCTCAGCTTCTCAAATATGAATATTTGCTGTTGGTAAATTGAATATCTTTGGATTTGGACTGTTGGTCAGACAAAACAAGACATTTGAAGATGTCCCCTTGGACTCTGGGAAACTGTGATGACATTTAATAGACTGGGTAACTAATCAAGTATTCAAGAAAAAAATCATCAGATTAATTGACATGGAAAATAATAAAAAGTTTGACATTCAAAGGTCTAAACCTCAGTTTTTGTCAGTACATTGCCCTTTGCTAATTATAAAGAGGAGAGAAGATAAATTATTCAATAAGAGATTTGTTAGACCCTGAGGATAACAAATTTGCTTATTTTGTTAACTTTGAACTAGATCCAAAATGGAGCTGGTTATTGGAAACTAAACCCATGTCAGACTGTGCTATTGTCACGCAGTGGGAAAGTGTTGAGCTGCTGCACTCTGGTTCACAGGAACACTTACATAACACTCCACAGTCCACACCAGCTGGCTCCTCTCTCATCTTCACCCCCCCCACCCCCCCTCCCTCTTTTTCCTGTGTGATGCTGGGCATCATCTAAACATTCAGTATTGTTGAGGTTTTCATCTCTGTCTTCTCTCTTTGTTTTTTTCTCCCTGTGCTTTCCCTTTTCTTTTTGGTAGTCATATCTCAGCGGGTTTTTTGTCAGTCATTGTGTATGCGTGCAAGTCTATAATTCTAACACTTTTTTTCCTCCCTCTGTTTGTTTGACTATGCCACAGTCTCAACACTTTGCACCAGGACATTTTTCTCTAACCCTGTGTGTGCGCATGTCTTGACTCCATGCTTGACTTGGAGTCCTATCTCGGTATCTTCTAATCTGATGATTTGTGTTAGTTCTGCCTGCGTGCTGTAGAACTGGTTGTACACTGGTTGGATGGCAGCTGGCACAGATGTGATGACGTGTGGTAGATGCCTGTGCTATCTCTAACAGCGGTGTTATTTTCATTCCAGACAGTTTGTGTGTTTGTTTCAGTGTAAGAAGCTGGTGATCAGGCCTCACTAGATGGGGTTTCTTTCAGCCATTATTTCAGTTTTTAATGGCTGTCTCCCATATTCTGACATAGGACATACCAGCTATTTCCTACTTTCACTCCTCTATTTAATAATAATCCAACACTGTATACTCATCCACTTATATATGCAAGAACTCACCCCACAAGCATGCAGATTCCACACCCATCCCATCTCATTCCCCAGTGTCATGTAAATGGCATTCCAGGCATTTTACCTGTAGGGCTGTCAGGAACAAAATTCGGCAAGCATTCTTGTGGTACAAATAGACTTCAAGACTTTTACTCCCATGTAAGCTTTGCTCAGGAACTGTGATAAATCTATAGTTTAGTAAAGCTGATTGAAAATAAGTTAAAGGAGTAGTTCGACATTTGGGAAAATACACTTTTTTGTCGAGAATTAGATGAGAAGATCTATACTTTGCTTCTGCGTTCAATATGAAGCTGGAGTCAGCAGATGGTTAGCTTGTAGCTTAGCATGAAGACTGAAAACAGGGTGAAACGGCTAGCCTGGCTCTGTCCCAAGGTATATCTCTCCATTTCAGTTGTACAAAAACCATAGTACAAAAATGACACTTTGTGGTTTTAAAGGGGGACACTAGAGCCTGTCTAGTTGTTTGCACCCGTTTCCACATTTTAGGCTAAGCTAAACTAACCGGTTCCTGGCTCCACCTTCATATTTGATGCAGAGAGCAGTTTGTGGTTACAATTGGATGCAGCTTTAGCACATACCGTTTCACTTTCTTGCATTTTCTATTTGTTTCAGTCTGCTCTTTCTTTCCTCTCAACTCCCTCAGCCTTTATCTGTACTTTCTGTCTCCTCCATCAAGTCTAATTGGTTGTGGCCAATAGGCTTAACTTGATTGATTGGTGGACAATAGGTGGCTGATGGGTAACAGTTGAACCTTGTTGAGAACCTCCCAACCGTGACTGGATTCTTCAACTAGTCATGACCCCAAAGTCCAGAGTCTGTGTGTGTGAGTGAAAGGAAGAGACAGTAAGACATGGACAGTTACACTGTTCTCTCTTGTTTGTTTAAGTGCTACCTTTGTCCCTGCTTGTGTGTGTGTGTACAGCATGTATGCGTATTCTAATGGACATGTTGGCTTACAAGAAGCTAGTTCCAGTAGCTTCTCAGCTTGGCTGCTGTTTCAGTTTCAGGCTGATAAAACACATGTGGGCAGGACTTAAGCTTCTGTTCTTCGGAGCACTATGAAAACACACACACATTCCTTTTCTCCTAGTTTATGCTGCATTAAAAGTCCCATGTTTCACAATTGGCTCCAGATGTTTCTAACTAACTGTGTGTACTGTTAGGCATGGATGGGGTCATGCTCAGGTAAAGGTACTCATGGGAAATGTAGGCATGTACTAAAGAAACCAGGTGGCAGCATGTGATTTAGCATAAGGCTATGTAGACAGCTTAATGTTTTTGACTTTTGACTGGCACAGAGTCTGAGACATAATGTGACAGCTGATTTATTAATTCAGGTGAATTTGATTAAGCACATGATCTTTAGCCTCTCAGGGGTTTAAGTGCTGAGGGACCAAGAAACTAGAGCTCTCCTGAAAACAGTAACTTTAAATTTGTGAGTGAGTGGATGGATGGATGGTGTAGTGTGTACAAAATAACAAGCATATGTATTTCATATTCAGTTTCAACTTTGGCAAATTTTCCAAATAAATATTTGAGGATTTGTTCTGAATTAATTAGCAATAAGAAAAAAAATCCTGAGACACATGACCAATAATTAATGTTGTCATGGCAGATATGAGTTTCTTTAAACATTTTAATCATCATATAAACATTTTGATTGAATATAATACTATGCAAACAACAACATAGTATATTTTTATTAAAGCCCCAGTTGTTTAGTGGTGTGCCATGTCCATGTCAGCGCAGTAACAGGAATGCAGACTGTAGTTGGGTTGGATGGATGCATTACACCAGTTGTTGATTGGGGCTTTCTACAAACCATAACTATTACAACCACAAATAAACCATTACAGTGCTTAAAAATGGGTAAACCTTTGATTAAATCATTCTGTTTGTAAAACTGTTTGGACAAAGGTTTCTGAATTTGAATCCACAGTTATTTTATGTCTGAATAAAAACCTGCCTAATATTTGGACCAGACTTACAGAATATTTATACTTGAAATTACAATGTTAAAAGACATAGTCTAGTTTGTTTTTTTTCCATCTGTGTTGGCTGGTGGTACAGTTCGAGGAGCAGTGTTTTTGTTCATTTGACTGCCACATTCAGTTTTCCACTGAAGCGACAGTATGAGTGTTTGTGTAGAGATAACATTCAGTCTGTATCTTACAGCATACAGTAACTACACAGATGTAGCTATACAGCTCTGTATGCGTGTGTTGCAATAGGAGAACTGTTATTTTCTCTCAATATGTATCTGAATGCTCTTGCAGTTAATGTCACCTTAGGATGTGAAAATATTTTTTCTTCCCTAATTAAACCACAACAAAGATTCACTTGTCTCATATCAGGGCCTCCATCACCAAAAATGTCCATGACAATAAATCTGACTTGATTTGAATTGGTCGAAGGCCATTAATTATGAGCAGTGATGCCATCTTAAACACATGAGGTGAATTTTCATGAAAGTTTTCTCTCCCTGTGTGTCTTTCAGTGAGGAGAGTTACTCTGTGATAGACTACGCTCTCAGGGACCAGATCTGGGTGGGTTCCTGCCAGCCCGAGGATCTCAACCTGTCACCGGTCAGAAGCACCACCAGCATGCTGAGCTCACGGCAGACCGGCGCCAACCATCTCTTCCGACTGCGTTTCCGTAGCAACCACTCTGGTGAAAAGGTGACCATGATCCTGGGGACAGAGTTGCTGTGAGTACTTTATTCTGTAACCTTTTGTCCCTCCTATAGGTACTTTTTATGTTTCACTTACATTATAGTTACAGATTTATGAGATCTGCTGTGAAGTATCAGGTTAATCATTTCTTCCTCCTACACAACCTTTATCTTTTTACATACATATTTATAGGCAAGGGCACTCATAACATATGTTTCCAGTCCAGCAATGTCCTTTCTAGTCTAATAGAAGACAGCAGAGTGAGTCTCAGTATTTCTGTCTGATTGCTTGTCTCTGTAAGAAATAGCTCAGGTCTCTCTCTGTTCCCTGAAACAGATTCCTACTCCCTTATCTTCCCTGTATGCGCTCTAATATGCTTTCTAACATGAAGTAAGAAAATCCCTTTACCCCACTTTCCTTAGCTCTTATTTCTTTGTCTCATTACAGGTCACAGGGATATGTTGTTACATCTATTCTCAAAGAATGGCCTTAGTCTCACCGCTTGTTTTTAATGTCACCTAGGAAATGCAGTTTATTAGTCCGTTGTACAGTCATTGCGTCTGCAGTCTTACTGTAATGTAGATCGACTGTTCCAGAGATGATTGTTTTGTTGACTGAGCGTCTTCCAACCCAGTGATCTATTCTGAGGAAAGCAACTTCCTTTGTTTGAAGTCAAACTGGTTGTAAATATAATATGATGCATGTGCAGCGTAAATGATTACTCACACATCAGACCTATAAATAGAGTCAGATGTTTTGAAGTTTCTTGATTCTGATTCATGCCTTTGGCTATGTTGGTAAAGCTCAAACCAAACCTCCAATCCAATCTCTCGTTGTACGGTAAATAGACTGAAAAGCTGTGTTGTTTAGATAGATTATATAACCCACACAAACAAAGAGGACCTGTCATATATTGGGCTACATAGAGGGTTTATTTGTTCTGGTTAGCAATTGTTAATGAACTTGTGCACACACATACACAAATATGTACACACTGCTTTCACTGTAATTATTTGCTGTGGTTCAAGGCTTTGTTATGGAGTATTTTCATATGCAGAGAGCCTGTTCCTCCTCATTCCTCTGTAGTTTTAGATCCTCCCTTTGCATTCTCATTACAGAAGCTGCGGTTTTCAACTTCACTGTACAAAACACAGAATAAATGGCTCTTAAGTCCTTTCTATCTTTTTTCTAGTCTTCCTAGGAAAAGCCCAATGATTCTTAAGTACATACTGTTATTTTGCCACACATCACTAGGGGTGTAATGATTTAATCCCGAAGAGTTTCAGCTTTCATTTTACTTAAAAAATTATTAGAGCTTTACAATGTAAATTCTTAATACAGGGGAGTCAGTCAATGATAATTAAACGTGTTAACCTTAGGTACTTTTTTAAAGAATAATAGTTATTTTCAAAGCAGAACAAAGTAAACCACATAACCGCTGAACAGGAACAGAAATATATCAGTGACGAGTAGCATCAGTAGCCTTTTAATGAAATGAAACACCTTAATGTGGTAACTTAAAAAACTGATGCAGGTTTCAAACTTCAAATCCAGACAAGATACTCTTACACATCACCTACCTTTCTAGCCTATATGATCCATTTTTAGCCCCACATAAAAGGTTGCATGTCTATAAGTTGCAAACAATAGTTGAAGCATCTTTTTTTTTCATCTCAAACTGTGAATATCTTTTAGAGGCCTGAATATGGAAAATCATATAGAATTTCACAAGAAAAAAGCAAAGATGAGAGAAAAGTCAGTCCTTAGATTCATGCTTTGACCCTTGTTGGGGGTCCTGGCTCCCAGTTTGGTAAACGCTCACTTGCTGTACATCTTTTATTCACAATTGTGTGGGTTTGCCCCATAGCTATTAAAAAAAATAATAGTTTTTTGATAGCTAAAGTAATAAGACCACTGACATTGGTTTAGCTATTGACAAAGTGACTGAGGTAATAGTGTTAAGTGTGACTGCACTGGGCCTGTGTAGGAGGTGTTCAGAGTGACATGACTTCAAAGTGCTGCCTGCTGAGCCTTTAGTTTTGTCCATGTATACATGAGGGAGTCTCTTCTAACCGCCCCTTCTGTCTAGTGTGTGTGTGTGTTGTTCTGGAAAGCCCCTAGACTCCCTCCTTTGATAGCTTGGGTTTGGGGCCCTCGGCTGAGATGTAATGATGTGTGTGTGTGTGTGTGTGTGTGTGTGTGTGTGTAGTGCTCCACTCACTGTAGTACTGAATGAGCTGAGGAGAGGACACTCTGGCAACTGTCCATTGTTACAGTAGTTGCTAGGCATTGTTTGAGCAGTTGCCTAGCAGCGGCCCATTGTTAATCCGGCTGTTTCCCACGACTATCCCTCCCCCTCCGCCCGTTACTTCACTCTCCCGGACCCTTCTTCATAATGCCGCGTCTCATCTTTTAGATGGCAGCCAGTGTCTGCTCTTTGTTTTCAATGACCAGAGAATAACTTCCTCTTCCTCCGTCCATTCATCCCAATTTAGTGATCTAAACCAACATGAGACATGGAACTGGTGATACATTAGCCAGCCTAGTTTGGCCCTCTATAAAAGTTAACTGAAGTAGAGCGGACAAATAAGGAGTATTTAGGCTTTCTCAGAAATTGCTAAAAGGGTGGAAAGTAAGCTGCAAGTAATGGTTTTCATTATTAATTAAACTACTGATTATATTTGATTACTTAATTGTGATGTAAAATCCCAGAGCCCCAGGTGCTGTCTTCAGATTGCTTCTTTTGATGGAACAGTCCATTAGTATTGTTTTCATTATCGACCAATCTGTTGATTATTTTTTTCCATTAATCAATTAATTGTTTAGTAAAAAAAAAAAAAGCCAGAAAATTGTGAGAAATGCCCATCAGTTTTCCAGAGATATTTGAGATTCTTACAAAGATAGAAAACAGAGAAAGTGAATCCTCACATTTATGAAGCTGGAATCAGCAAATGTTTGACTTTTTCACTTGATAAATGACTTAAACAATTAATCGATCACAATCACTGATTCATTTTCTGTTGAGGAACTAATCAGTTAATTAACCAATCATTTTATCAGAGTTGGTGATTAGTAGTGGTGTAGTAACTAAGAAATGTGTTTACTATGATTACCATGTGTTGTTTTCTGACATATTGTGTATTACTACAAAACATAAAGTTAGAATTTCATCAAACAAGGTGATATGTTACACACTTCATATGAAGATACTCATACAGTGTGGGAATGGACACGGGATAGGAAAGGAGAGTCAGCTGATTTCTTTTTGCCGTCAAACCTCAGAAAGCGAAGATGTATGCCTACTTCGTACATGATTTCCCTGTAAATAAGTACGGGAGCAGCATGTGCATCAGTGGTCCTGGTGAATAATATACTCTACCAGAAAAAAAAAACTGGATGTATTGCACACACTTGCCTATATTGTCCTCTATACCACTGAATTTAAGAGCAGCTCAAGTTGGGTTCCAACGTGAAATTCCACACATTCTGTAAGAAGGCGGGTCTGTGTTTTTTTTTTTTGTGGAAATGAAACTGTAGAAATGGGCTTTTTCTCATGGTGGTCAGTGTGGATGTGTCTGCTTTCAGTTCCATTTGTTCTCTACCTGCTGACCCTTTAAACTGGTGGTTTACCTGTGCCTATGTGCCACTGTGTTGAGCCCTGAGAAATAAACAGCTATAGTAGACTGATCTTTGACCGAAGCAGTGACATGATAAGTCAGGAATTCAGACAGACAACTGGATTGGGGTTGGCACAAGGACGCCTGTGTGACTGGTGTCTCTCTCTTCTTTTTCTGTGTCTGTCTTCTTACTTTTCTGTGTATCCTTTTGTTTGGCGCGCGCATGTCAGCACGTCTTCCCCATGACCCTGATGTTGTGTCCTGTCCAGCGAGTCAGTGAATAGTGCTTCTCTATTAGTGGAACAGAGCGCCTACAGAAGTCTGCAGCAAAACAGTTCTGTTAGTCAGATATGCAGCTATAACACAAAGCAGCACTGGTTACGTAACTGGCCCAAATGGAGGAGGGAGCCTGTACCTCTGCTGCACACTTTGGCATTGCGTCTGACATTTTTTCACTCTGTCTGCTTTCGTTTATCTGATTGTTTTTTATTCTCTTACTAGTTCTGCTTTTGTTTATAAGATAACGGGAAGCTTGCTGATGGGAATCGTTCCCTCTGCCTGGGAGTTTCCCTGACTGGAGTAGGAATTGTACCCGAATACTACTCTGACCTGTGATTAAGTGAAAACAAGGGAGGGATTCGGTTTAGCGTAAACAAACTGATAGGAGGGAACAGACAGTTTGGAGGAAAGGAGGGGATGAAACTGAAAAAGATGAAAAACAGTGATCTGGTGATGATTTTAAGTTGGCATAGGAGGGAAGGTTAGAAAAAGGCTGTCATCGCTCTTTATCTGTGTGTGTGAGAGAAGCTTTACAGTGCAGCGAGGCCTCTCTTCTTTTCAGAGGTGAAACAAGAACCTCTGACAATGGATTTATGATGCTTAGCATTCACTTGCTCTTCGGGATGAATGGTTAAAGGCAGAAAGAGCTTTACTATCATGGGCAGACTGATCCTGCACAGGCTTGTAGTCCTCTATAGGGTAAGGGGGTGAGCACCTGCCGTTTGTGCATACGCAGTACTCACATGCTTCGTTGTAAACACATTCTCGCAGTTTGAAGGCTGTTTTTTTTTTTTTAACCTGAACTTCTTTTGGTATGTGCCTTCCATTCCACAGATAACCATTAAGTGCTTCTCAAACACATGCGGTCGCCTGTTTTTGTGAGCTTGATAAATGGAATGACTGTGCATTCATAGTTTCGATAAAGTATTTCAGCTGTTTTTAGAGTAAGAGGGCGAGCTGTCATGATGGTGTGTTTTGCATTTGCGCATGTGTGTCCAGCTGTTAAGAGCAGCGACTATCAGCTGCCTTTCCCACAGAGCAGCTCAGATGATTGCAAAACTTAAAACACTCAACACAGATAAGTAGCCTATCAGAGAGCATTATTTCTCCTACATTTGTCTATTTCTTCACTTGATTATCATTTATCGTATATAAGTTTATTTTCATAGATGTCCAGTCTCTTAGTGACCACACTTTCAGCCTGTAAGGTGGGCAGAAAGCTTGGATTCATCAGCGGTAACAGTTAGAGCTGCAACGAATAGTCGATTAATTGTTTAGTTACCAACTATTAAATTAATCGCCAACTATTTTGATAGTCAATTAATCATTTGGAGTCATTCTTAAAGAAAAAAAAAGTCAATTCTCTGATTCCAGCTTTTCAAATGTGAATATTTTCTGATTTATTTAGTCTTCTATGAATATCCTTGGATTGCAGACTGTTGCTCAGGACAAAAGTAGACATTTGAGGACATCACCTTGGGCTTTGGGATCAGTTATTGACATTTTTCACCATTTTCTGGCATTTTATAGACAGAGCAACTTATCGATCAATCGAGAAAATAATCAACAGATTAATCGATAATGAAAGTAATTGTTAGTTGTAGCCCTAGTCACAGTTGCGGGTGCATCCCCAAACTGATCAGTGACTTTATCTGTTTCATGCAAAATGTTGTGATAGAGTACGACCTCCTGGCAGACTTTATTATAGAGACTGAAAATGTATGTTTTTAATTAAAATAAACAGTGGTGGCATGTAAATAAGTACCTTACTCAAGTTAAGTTTTCAGGATATTTGCACTTTACTTGAGTGTTTCCATTTTATGCTACTTTGTACTTCTACTCCATTATATTTTAGGGGTAAATATTGTACTTGTTACTCTACTACATTTATGTAACAGCTATAGTTTGGTCTCATCTTGATCTGGAGCATGTGCAGATTAAATCCATACCCAATATGTTATGATCCACTAAAGTTAGGCATGATACGAGATGAATAAAAAAAAAATCCCTGTCTTTGTTATCGCCAGAATCTTGACTGTACACACCTGGTGGAGATCTGCATTCTACTGAGTATGTTGTGCGTAAATTAATCAGTTTATATAAAATATTAAATTAAAATTAAAATGCTGCATACATGTACTGTATACATCAGTGAATAAATATGAATATTCTAAGACGATAAATAGAATGAATATTTACCTCCGCCACCACCTAACCTCTACGCCTTTTTTGTTGCATACTTTTCCATTCATGCAATTATAAGCTTAATGTGCAGAACTACATAAAACTTGCTGCCCTTCCTTGTCAGGGACTAATATGGATATGATTGTGCCTGCCAAGAATGTTATATTTTCTTTCCTTCATTTTTAAGCTGCGCTAAGGATGTCTAATTGTGATAATTGCCAAATGTTGGCATGCATACATGCTAAACTAAAATGGTGAATATGGTAACCATTCTACCTGGTTACCATAATAAAAAAAAAATTGCTGATGTCACTTGACAAGTGAGTGATTATTTCTTTTCTGAACTATGACCCATTATTAATGACAGGTGATGTTGAGCACATCAAAAGGGACTGAAGAGAAGTGACTGGTCTGTAAAATTCAACTCCAAAGGTCATTCAATACCAGTCATAACATTCCCTTGTGGGTACAAGTTGATGAAGTTAATGATTTCATTCAAAGTAACGGTTATATATGTTTATGGTGATTTTATAACATACGTTGGTTGTTAATGGATAACTTGACACAGTAATTAACAGCTTTTATGTGCTGAAAAGGATCACAGCAGAAAGTGTACAATAGGGACATGATAATGAGGTCTGACTCATGGGACTTGCCCGGTTGCAGTGCATGTGAGGCCCTTGTGAAGAGACTCCGCACAAATGCCACTCACAGTCTGTGAATGTCTTTGCATGTTGTGCCCATCTACATGATGCAGGCCACCGGTGCTGAGTCACTGAGGGCCTCAATAACCCCCTCTGGTTCATTTCCTGAACCCCCTTTATCTCTCCGTCTCTGGCTCTTTCTAAATCCTTACCTCTCTTCAATCCTAGCTGAGAACAGGTGAAATGAGAGATAGAGTTTCGTGGAATCTGACCTGTGTGACTCCACCCACTGTTTTTTTTTTTTCTCATGAAACGCACACAAGAGTAAAAGAAAGCAAAAGCATGTCTGTCCCCTCCTGAGAATCAGCCTTTGTGCTTGTTCCCCTCAGTTCTCTCTGACTGAAAACACACCTCTGTTCTCTCATTGACAGGGGACAGAAAGGGTTGGGGCAGAAGGCAAAACTTGCCGGGCAACTAAATTATCCATTTGCCTCAGTAGCCTGTTAAATATTTTGTGCATGCAAGCCCCTTATCTTTATTGGTCTAGTTTGATATATCTGAATGTCCTCTGTGATTGTGTATGTTCACAAAAACTGTGACAAAGCATTTTCCACACCTGTGGCACAAAATCAAAAATAATTAAGCTCCTTCAAGTGATTTATGAGGCAAACAATTCCCACAGCTTGTCCACTTAAGACTTTTGTTTGTATTTAGAATTCCTTCAGTGCCAGAAAAGTTTACCAAATTGTTCATGTACTTTTGTGTGTTTTCTTAGGAATGAGCGTGCTCGATGGATCAGTGCTCTGGGCCAGAATGTCAACAATAAGAGGAGTCAGGACAGAACCAGTGAGTTGTACACCAACACATTCACACACCCGCTCTTCTCCCTCCCTCTCTTTTAAGCCTATTGCACCCCCTTGTGGTTGTTAGATAAAACTTTTTTTTTTTGCTCAGATTGATTTCTCAAGAACTCGCTTCTTAACTCAGATATACTTAAATATGACCAGTTCAACTTATCTGAAGTGATTTATGGATTTGTGTCTGTGTTGTTTTAGACGCCATGCAGATGGAGGTGATCAGAACTTACACAGCCAAGCAGCCAGATGAGCTGTCCCTACAGGTGGCTGATGTGGTGTTAGTCTCGCAGACTGTAGAAGACGGTACGTCACCTCTCAGAGCCTCTCTTGCCTTTATCGCTCAGTCTTGTTCTCTTTCTACAGCTTCAGCTTTTCCACCTTCCTGTTTCAACCGTGTCCTTTCATCATGCACTTTTATACACTCTCCGTCTCCTTTTTCAGTACCTATCTTTCTCAACTAATGGGCCGTGATACCTGTTTCAAAGATGGGGTTTTAAACCTTAATGAAAACACAAACACACAGAGGCGAAAGGTCATTTCCCTCTCGGTGATCATGGCAACAGACAGCACTGAGCATCAAAAGCAAGGAGACCATGATAGTGACATAACACATGCCTCAGTTTTCATGCATCAATACAATTTCTCCTTTTAGGCTGGTATGAGGGAGAACGACTGCGTGACGGAGAGAGGGGATGGTTCCTCGCAGAGTGTGCCGAACCAATCACATGCCAGGCCACCATTGAGCGCAACATGCAGAGGATGGACCGCCTGCAGGGGCTGGAGACTAATGTGTGAGCCGGATGAGCTGGGCTACTTCAACCACGGAGGGGTTTTTTTTTTCGGCCGTTAGTGACTCCTTGACACACCAGTGACCTGACTTTCTAAGCAGTGAGCCCAGACAAATGAGTTCAGTAACAGCATCAGTGACCTGCCTTCAGGGACCGAGTTGGCCAGTATGGGAGCTGCGTGGCTGCTTGGCTCACTCTTTTCAGCAGGATACAGATGGAGCCGTAATTCAGACTTCTGTTTGGCGTCCATTAAATAGCAGGCATGCTGTTTCAAAGCAACGGCTGCGTTCAGAACAATCACAGTGAGAAGAACAGAGAGATTTCCTTAATTACTGATCAGTCCCCTCTGTGGGCGGGATAGCGACAGTGGCATCTGTCACATTCATTAATTCCCCGGTTGGTTGGAAAAACTTCACACCCACTGCCAAAGTCATACATAAGTACATAACAACTGGTGGTATGAAATTTGTAAATTTTGTAATTTTTTGCAAACATGTTTTTTTTTTTTTGGCGTGTAAGTATGTGCAATGTAATAAGTGAGACTACAGTACCACTATAGGAGGTATAGTGTGAAATCGTCAGCAGCCAGCTCTGTTAATAAGCGTCAGGTCATATGATTAGAAGCTTTTGTCAATAACTGTTAGGATGTTGATTGTAAAAGTGATAATAAGCCAAGATGGTGGGATTGGCAGCTTCTGTACAGTGTGTGGGTGTGTAGTGTAGCATCTGATGGCAAATGAAACTATTACAAAGATATTTACAGGAAAATACAATATGTTGTATGTTTAGCCGCAGAAGGAAAAAAAAAAAGGTGCCATTTGTCTGAAGCCTAAGGCACTTTTTGTAAATAGAATAAATCATAAGTAATTGGATAATATTACAGATTACAGTCATCTGAGAGTTATAACCTCATATGTCATCCCTGGGTTAAGCAGAGGGGCCAAGTATCTGTTTTCTACCTCGCTGTTTGTCACCAGTTAATGTCACTGTCATGAATCAGACTCTACATTTATGTCACATATGCCATTATTCTCTCCATCCACTCAATGATTTGGACAGCCTGAAATATGACACACACTTGATTCCAGCCAGAGGTGTATATATAAATACCCCCCCATAGGATTTATATGTGTGATGTTAGAGAGGCAAGCTAAAATTAATTTGTGTGTGCTGATGGTGAGTCCAGGAGAGACAAGCGGCCCTGCCCGGCCCTGCTTTTAACGTGATTGTCCAGTGTGAGTCATCTTTTTAGTGTTGCCCAGCCTAAGGAAATGAATAGCTTGGTCAGTGTGGTGATAACACCATCTATCAAGCCCACTGCTCTGGCTCTGGCCCAAATGACAACCACATACTGTTGAGTTACATAGAGCGAGGTGTGACGGTAGGGAGCAGAAGAGCACCCTGCAGGATGGACATGTCTGTTCAGACTCTCAAGAGACGAGGCTTTGCATTTGCACTCAGGGAAAATTAGCTATGTGATACCACACATCTAAGCATGAACTGAACTTTATTTCAATCATTTCTTCTTTTTGTAACTATTGTAAATCACCTGTGTACATGTAAATATGTAAAACAGTCAGAGAACACACAGAATTGTGACATGTATGTTTTCCTAAATACAGATTTATATGCAGAAACTTGCTTATTCAACCATATATATTTTAATCAGACACTATCAATAAAAGCTTAATTGCTTGGGGTCTATCATGTGTTCTGAATGATTAATATGACATCTCTTTTCCCTGAGGACCACTGCCAGATAGACCAAGGAAAATGACTACTTTTATTCCTTCAGTAATATTTGGAACAATAAATCAGCCTTGCACTCTCCAGACATTTGCTACAGATTAATCAGAAATATGTGTGTATATCCTGTGGCCAGACACACTTTTTCAGAGATATTTATGGAGATATTGGCGGTTCAGTCTGGGGGTATGCAACTGTGTGCTGCTGAAGGTTAATATCTACGCAGGTCTTCATTCCAACCAAATATTACCCAGGTGATTTTAGTGATTGGTCTCTCAAAGCACAGAATAAATGGTGTTCTTCCGTCAAAAGAACAGATGATGGTCTCCCATCATAACGCCAGCAGTATTTCAAGGTAACGGTTTTCACTCTGTTTTTGAATTGCTTGATTTCAGCCAAACCAGAAATCTATAAACTAAACAATAAACAAAACAGCTAGTGGGTGTTTTGCAACATGGATTGGTCCTTGCAAAAATGACCAAATGGGCAAAAAAAAAAAAGAATAATAGGAGTCATTCAAGTGCATTACATCTTCCAGTCCTTTTGCACTTTGTGTTTGGCCTTCAGGGGCATCCAGGGAGCACTAAATTTTCAGCCAAGCAGCTGGTTATCATAAATATCCCAACTAACCTCCTGTGTCCTCCTCAAAGGATGTAGTCAGTCATTTCAGAGGCTCCTCTGTTCCTATCTGGCCAAAAACCTGGCCACGTCTAATCGTCGTCATCATCATCATCGTCATTGAAGTAAACGTGTTGTCCTCTAGGGGCAGACGCCCACGTTCTGCCATAGCCTTTAGTGCTGCCTGCGGGCTTCTCCTGGGTGGTGATGAGGTCTATGATGGCTGTGATGACAGCACAGTCTTTGGACTGACGGTTTTGCCAGTCCACAGGAGCAGGGTTACGGATTTTCTCCTCCAGCAGAGAATCCAGCTCTCTCTTTAGACTCTGGAAAAGAAAATGAGGCTTTTTGTGAAGCAAAAAAAATCATAAAATTGCACTTGACTGAGCTTTGTTGATATGGGTCCATCCTGATTTACCTTGACAAGGTGAGCGATGCGTGCCGGTGATCTGAAGACGATCCACTGGTCCACCGCAATGGTCTCCTGGTCCTCGTCTTTCTGGATGGTGATGTCGCCTCCGAAGAACAGCAGGGAGAACGGGGACACCTCAGTGCAATCGTACAGGAAAATCTGAGGACACACACAGAAAGATGTTGCTAACGCACATCAACAGAAGTATTAACAACAAACACGCTGACACACTCTGCATCAGGGAGCGGCATCATTATGACACACCGTGCCCGATAGCTATGCTGTGGTGTGGGCTGAAAGTGTCCCATTAGTGACGAGAAGCTGTGTGAGTTTGAAATGTGTTTTAGTGCTTCCAGTGCCGGGAGAAATGTCATCTTGCCCCATCTGCAAATCTCACTATTGTGTTACACTCTTCTCCATCAATTTTCCTCCCTGTGCTAAACTGACAGCTGCTTATGTAGAGTAGTTTGACTATTGATACTCAAAATACTCACTGCAGACCGGAAATAGCAGTAATAATCTATATAATGCACTGATCTATATGCAAGCACTAAAACAAATATATAAATAAAAAGACAACATAAGCAGCAGACTCAGGTCAAATTAAACCCATTTCGTCTTTGAAGGTAACAGACAGAAGTGTTGAAAATCAGCGTCAGAGCGAGGTAGTGAAAAGTGAAGGCAATGGGTAGGCGACATGGGGGAAAAAAAAGAAACAAGGAGAGAGCGGGGACAACTTCTTCTGCCCCATGAATGTGTAATGTAATGGACCACCAGGGGCAAGTGCGTCAGAGGAGATAAAGTTTAACGTCATCCCTCTCTTTCTTTCCTTTTTTTCCCCCCCTTTCCACAGCCCTGGTCGTCTGCTTCTGTCTCTCTCAGCAAACAAATGACCTTGACAATCTTGCACTCAGAATACCTTCCTTTTATAATAAACACAAACTGCATAGCATTGTGCACAAAACCGCACTACAAGAGAGAAAAAAAAAAAAATGAACGGTGGCAATAATGATGGTCGAAATCTAGCAAACACTTTTCTTCATAAAGACAAAGGCAGCAAAGTGAGAGACAAAGGCGCAGGCAGCAATCAGAGAGGACATGAAAGGTGTTTTTCTGCAGAATGGTAACATTCACAAAGAGAGAGAGCACAGAAAGAACAAAGACAGATAGATGGAAGGGAGGGAGAGGAAATTGGGAGTGTGAAGAGGGGCAAAAAAAAAAGAGAAAAACATAGGAAGCGAGAGAAAAGAGAGGGTGGCAGTCAGGGAGCCGCATTGACCGTTTTGCCGCCCCCTCCCCTCCACCTCTTATATTGTGTCTGGAAGCTTTGAAGCACAAGAGCCTTTGAGATAGAGTTGAAAGGCAGCGTTTTAATCAAATATTCATTCAGTGTAAAGCTGGTGTGGCACCGCTGCCAACCTTTAACCACTGGTCCTTTCTACTCACATGCGCCCTTCAGATGGACACAGCAACATGCACTCAATTGTAAAAACACAAAACATTTATAAAGCACAACATAAATGTGACTGGCGCATGTGTTTTATTGTGTTTCCATCTAGATTACTCACACTGCTCGTTCTCATCTTTAGGTGATAGATGAGCCACGTGTAGTTGAACTCGGTCTCTTCATAATTGACAGATTTCGGGTGGATACACACCTTCCCGTCAGCCTGGGTGTACACCTTAACCCTGAGAAAGATAAGATGTTAGAGTATGTGTGTCTGTGTGATGGTAGGACTGAGTATATTGGTAAAAATCACATTCCTGACACTTCAAAGTAAAAATATGAGTTTTATTACCATCATGATCTCAATAACTGACACAAGAACACCAAGAGGAAACTTTATGACAGTTTTTGACAATTTTATGATACTACAGTTTCATAAAAAGGTGCTTTAGAATCTGTGGAAAGTAGACCTGAAACAATCAACTGATTAACTGATTAGTGGATAGACAGAAAATTTATCTGCAACAATTTTGATAATCAATTAATTCTTTAACTAATTTATCAAGAAAAATACCAAATGTCAACTTCAGACTGCTGTCACCTTGGGTTCCAAAAAATATGTGCAGGGCGTTTTTCACTCTTTTCTGACATTTTATGGACTAATTTATGGACTGATTAAAAAAAATCAATTAATGTAGATTAATCAATAGTGAAAATAATCGTTAGTTGCTACCATAGTTGAAAAAAATATTTATAGTGGCAGCTGAAAGCAGAATGTCAACAAGCTGTAACAACATTCCCATCACTGCCACCACGCAGTATTATGCTGAAGCTTTCTAGTTATTAAGATGTGTTTCAACATGCTACAGAAATGTTATTGTATTGTAGAATTTCTATCAGTATGTGTGTTTGTATGCACGTGTTGTCACCCAAATTCTGTGGAAATTCATTATCACCAGAATAAATTTTGTTAAATCTCTTTAAAAAGAACTCATCAGATGCTTTTGGCTTCATCCAAAGCTGTTAATATGATGCACAAAGACCGCCTCATGCCACTTTGGCATGGAGGGTATCAAAGAAAAATTGTGATGCTGTTAGAAAACCATCTCTTACATGAAAGTAACACTGTATTCCAAACTCCTGCGTGTCGGGCAAACGACACCGACTGCTTGACTGCAGGGAACAAGCTGCTTGTACCAGACAGCTGTCTGATTTGGCAGCAAAACAAACAAAAAGTGCTTAATCGAGCAACAAATTCATTAAATACTGCAAAGAAAACTCACAACTGGCTTAGCATCACAACTGCTGAGAATTACTTATGCAAAGGAAATGACCCTGGCAATTTCACTGTGCAACTGGGTCTAAAGCTGTCATGGAGACAGACAAATAAAAGTGACAGCCTTAATGTGAGTGAGTGTGTGTTTGTGTGTGTGTGTGTCTCCCTGTTGCGTGCGTCTGTCTTTTGCACACAGGTCACAGCCGCTGCCTATGACAGCTGCCTGAGGGCAGTTTTATGATGACTGCATTGATCTTCAGCTGCAAAAGCGCCTCTGTTTTCGACAGTTTTCCTAACATGGTCTTTGCACTGCTTCAGGTAATTGTCACAGTATCGTTCCAGAACTCTTACCCGAGATGATGAGATATTGTAGTTTGAAGGCCATTTTTCTGTGTAGAGATCAATAAGAATGATTGTGCACTTCTCTATCTTGTGGTCTTCAGCCTTTTTCCCCTGTCAGTCATTGCTTAACTCTCTCTTTGAATTGGTGAGACTCACCCGGGCCTCTTTTTGCTGTGAGATGGTCTGATCATGGCCACCTTTGGGTACAGACCGGCTACAATCACTGCCTTGATTAACTTCTCGTTGTCTGAGGAAAGACGTTAGAAAAAGAACAAATCATACTTTAGCACAGTTCCATAGCCTGACTGTTTTCTTGTCAGATAGCTGAATTGCACTTAAACAACTCATCTTAATTACCCGAGTTGACGTTAGATTTGGGGTCTTTGGGGTCTCTGCTGCTGACAAAGCCTGCATTCATTAAATGTTCAGTAAACTGACCCTTCATGTTGTGCAGCATCTGAAAGATAACGGCTAAATTACTTAGAAAAAAAGACAAAAGACACAAGTCAAACTCCAAACGTAATCATGGACAACCCTGGGTTTTATTTTCAAAGCACATCGGTGTATAGCTCAGCACAGCACTTGCAATCAGCCCGGCTCACCTGGAGTGTATTGGCAGACAGGAAGTTGTCCCAGCAGTACTCCCTCTCATACCTGGAACCACGCTGTTTCGCTTCCTCCCAGCCCTAACGAATCAATGGGTGATAAATGAAGACAGGATCAATTCATGCAGCAGACAGAGATGAAAGCAAACTGACAGATGTGAGCTGTTTTACCTGGAAAGCATTAACAATAGTGAGGTGGTCACTCTTGGAGTTTCTAGACAGGGTCCTTCTCCTCATGTCTGCCATCTTCTCTTTACCCTGAGAAAGGTTCAGATGCATAAAAGAAAATGTATTTAAGATCGACATTGCAACAAAAAAGTCAGAAGGTACAGTCGAGTGCAGCAATGTGTGTTGCAGATGACATAAGCTTTCATGTTTGTGAACTCACTGCCCTACCAGGGGTATGAAGAAAGGGTCTTTGAAGCTGAGTGAAGCAGCAATTGTGAGAACAGGGTCGAGGCAGCCCAACAGAGCCCCAAACAAGATGAGTTTTCCGATGTGAGGCTCCACAGGCAGACGAGCCAGGTGGAAACCCAGCGCTGTGAGGTTCTCTGAACGGTCCAAGGCGTTCTAACACACAACGTAGTCACGAAACAAAGAAAATGCACACACGTTTAGTCATCTTATGCTCGACACAAGGTGTTTTAACCATATTAACAAGGAAGGGAATTAATGTCCACTGCTTCGTTAAGAGCAAAAAATTTTAAAAAAGCCTTTACCAACACAGCAACAGGTTAATAAAGGCAAGGTTATTAAAAGACTTGTGTTGGTCTTCTTTTTAATCATGTTATCATTTTTAAGACTTTCAGGAGCAGCTGCTTTGAGTTTCATTTTTGTCAGAATCAAGCACCTCTTCCTCCATTGATTTTTATTGTGTTTTTATCCATATCATTAAAAAAAACACTCATGTTTTATCTTCCTAAACCCTCTAATAGGCTAAGTACTGATTTCTCTGTTGGCCCTAGGTTTTTTTTATAATCTCTCTCCTCTAGAAGGAGATCCTTCACATCCTTCAAGCTAGTACATTTGTTGTCTTGCCCAAAACATCTGCAAGGATAACGCTTGCTGACAGGAGACCTTGAATTAACGTGCTCAGGTCGAAGGATAGTCTCTCTACCAAAAATACTTGCTGGAACTTTAGATTTTTATAAAAACAGTTCATTACTATTATTGGTTTGTGTCCTTAACATGTTTTTAAATGGTTTTGATTGCTCTTTATTCTTTCTTACCAGGTCTATCAGGTTCTTGATGGCTAGATTGACGGCCTTTTCAGTGGGAGGGTCCAGAGCTTTTTCCAGGAATCGAGCTATAAACCCAAGCTTCAATATCTGGATAGAAAGTATCACATTACATTACACCAGTCATTGATAAACAGCATTTTAGCACTAATTGCCACTCCCTTTGTCTAAGTGCTTGTCATTTGTGGCCAGTCGAATTGTGGTTAACCCAAGAAGCCCATGGATATAGTCAGCTACACTGCAATATTTATCCCTCAAACATACTGTACACACTGTATGACGTTTAATCATATCATTGTTGACAAAATGTATGTTGACAAACAACCTGCACTGTGTAGAGTTAACCACATTAACATGCTTCCCTTAGAGCTACTCTGACCACAGATTGATAAGACCTGATACTATGAATATCTACATTCTCTAAATATGTATTCACTCTCACATCAAAAACAGGATTTTTAAACAACTCAAACATCTACCTGTTGCAAACTGAAGAGTAAGAAAGCGACCACGTTTTTATGTCTGACTAATAGGGTGGTGTTGAAGTGTTTGTGCATTAGAGAATATGCTCTGGGTTAGCATGTTGTCAGTGTTTCTCACACTTTAAGGACAGACTGATGCATTAGTCCGCCTCTCACCCACTAGCTTCAAAAAGCCACATTACACACACACATACTCAAATACATCCAGCTGAGGCTAGTGGAAGAAACACACTCAACAAACATATCCTGTAAAGTCACCGGTGAGAACAATCATTGCAAACACTAGATCTGAGTGAACTTTGGCTTAATATTCCATTAGCATGTGTTGAAATATGTGTGAGTGGAGTATGAGGATTTAAAAAGAGAAAGCTAAAAGAGTAGGGAGAAAAAAAAATTGTGAGCAATCAAAGAAGAAAGCGACTGTTCATGTAATAGAACGAGACCTTGAAGAGGAGCAATTTTGTTGTCTGTGGAAGGAAAAAAAAAAGAGAGAGAGAGAAAGGGATGGAGCAAGGGGGCATGAGTCAGCCGAGGATATTCAACCCTAGTTCTCATTAAGCAGGAGAGCCTGTAATTCAACGAAAGACCAAAAACAGCAGCGCTGTCCTCGTTTGTCCCCGCACTCACAAAACTCATTCATAGCAACGTTGTCCTCATCTCAACCTCTCAAGTCGACACTTTTTGCCACAATTTGTCTCTCTCTGTCAGACCGTCTGCGTCTTTCTCTCCATATACACAACCTTGATCTGCAAGCAGAGCTCCTCCAGCGGTGTCCTCATGATTTCGGGTAATTGATAGGCATCCAGCAGGCTGGCCCTGAGACCGTTGTACAGATGATAGCATTTCCCTGGACACACTCTATATAAATGCAGAGAAGAAGAGAGTGGGGGTGAGAGGGAAAAAAAAGGTTATGTGTTATATCAGTCCTGTGAAAAGGGCTTAATTCAAAATCAATGGGATGAAACTGCACTCAGTAAGCAGCCTCCTGCTAATTGGGCCTTGCTCCATTTTGATGGCGGAGCTGGATAAAGAGCAGACGTCTCGAGTCACAGACTGGAAATAATCTGAGAGAGACTACACTTTGCCTTCCTCTATGTTTACACTTGAGAAGGCAGGAAGGAGTGAGTTGATGGGGAAGACTGACGGAGAGCTTAGATGACAAAAAGGAAGGCAAAATAATCCTCCCAGAATAGTATTGCATACCCAGAGGTGCTAATATACAGCATGCCCTCATAAAAATATCCACAAATAACCCCACGTGTAAACAAACACAAATACACACCTGCCAGCACGTCCTTTCCTCTGTTTGGCATTGGCTAGGCTAACCCACTCGGCTGTCATAGTACTGATGTTGTTGTTGGTGTCGAAGTTGGTTTCCTTAATCTTCCCTCCATCTATCACATACACAACGTCATCTATGGTGATGCTGTGAGGAAGAGTTTAGAGAGAGAGAGAGAGAGAGAGGTGGGAGGGAGGAAGAGAAAGAAAACAGCGATGGAATAAAGACCAAATCAGAGAGAAAAACACTTCAAAGCAGTCTGTCAAAAATGCTTATCCAGGACTCATGCACACAATCATTCAGAGGTAAAAATAAAATTGAGCTTTTTGGTAGGTTTAGAGTCTATATTTAGTGGAGTGATGTGAGGAGAGTGCAGACAGCTTCTTAATTTGCTGAGTTGTGTGTGTGTGTGTGTGTGTGTGAGGCTCTGTGAAAACATTAAGAAATTGCCTGTCACAGAGTCAGTGTGCTCCATCCAAGCCAATATGACAGTATTTATAATCAATTTACGAAATGTATGCTAATTAGTCCCATATCCACTGTTTCCATAAATGACTGAGATCTGCTGCATTGCAAGTGTACACAAAAACACACTCATACACGACTGAAAATAAAATGTCATTACATTTTTTTTGCATTTTTCCCTCAACTTACAAGGGAACAGAACAGAACTTTCACAGGAACAGAACAGCCAAAAATAAAATTTCAAAGGCAGTAAATACAAATGCTGGACAACCCAAACACACACACACACACACATACCTGGTCTCAGCTATGTTGGTAGCAATCACAATCTTTCTTACACCAGGAGGAGGCCTTTTGAACACCTGAGAAGAGTGAAGAAGAAAGATGAGATTGGACTTTTCTGATATTGAGAAGGGAATAAAGCAGGACATTTGTTGGAGACACAGAAAAAGGCACAGTCAGAGAGACAAAGAGAGAGGCAGAAAATGCTGACCTGCGTCTGATTAACAGTCGGCATGAGGGAGTGCAAAGGGATGATAACGAACCGGTCTGAAACACAACAGGGCACAGAAGAAAAACTCAAACAAAGCATCGTTTGCAGACGTAAGATACAACTCCAAGTGTGTAGAGCTGCCTGATGTCTAAAAATATAACCATGAAATTTCTATAAATGTACAGAAAACTCACTTTTACATGTCACTTTATAAACACATTTATACTGCATGTAAAGGTTGTGATTGTAACAGCCTAGTTAATCAAAGTGTGCTCAAAAGAAATGATTATGATTGGTCTGAATTCACCTGTGTGTGAGTGTCTGAGTCGATACACAAGAGCAATCATTCCTCTCATAAAGCATAAAAATCACACCCAATTACATGTAATTAATTGTGGACGACAAAATAATTATCACCATAGTTATAAAATAATTTAACTAGTAGTGTGTTTGCGGGGGTTTAAAGCCGGAACTGACGACTAAAAAACATTCATGATCACATTTTTTTTATCCAGATAAATTTAAAGGCACAAAAACAACACAACTCAAATGAAATCAAATTGTATTAACCTGTAAGTCACTGGCGTATACTCGCATCCACACGGTGTATGTGTGTTACTATGTGTGAATACCTGATCGGAACATCTGCTGAGCCATGAGCAGGTCATTAAGACTGCTGATGTTGTCCCAGCCGGGCAGGAAGACCAAGATTGCTCCTTCCTGTCAGACAAAGAACATGACACAACACTTAAGACGCTGACAGACAAACAAAAACCAGCAGGACTTCAGCAGAAACAACCGCAACAAGAAACAAACTGCTGACAGGAGCAAACAGTCATTAGTCGGAGGAGCCTCAGCAACAACTGAGCCAAGAGAACGAGGTTCCCGTGTCCTCGGAGGAGCTGAGGCGAGGCAAATGAAGATGACTTGCCCTGGGCTCCGAACCTCTACGTTCAGCCACACAATAGGCCCTGACATCACCTGCCAACATCTTCATTGCAACATGTTCCCGCTACAGAACAGGGCCTGCTTCACATTACCACAGGGATGCACTTAATTCTCGCGGTCAGCGGAAAAAAAAAGGAAAACCAATTAGTCACCTTGAAAATATATAAACACAAAAACACAAGCTGAGAAAACATCATCGGGATAACAGATGATTCTGACTAATAGAGTTGGAGGTATTCCAGCATGAGCTGATCTCTGCACATTCAGCTGTCTGACAATGCATTATGAAGGTAAACCTACATTAAGTGTCCCTAGAGAGTAAGAATATCTCTTATGAACAGGATACAGATAAAATATAAAATGAAGAGATAAAGATTCAGATTACAGACATAGTTTCTAATATTCTAACTGAAACTATTTTCACCATGTGAACTAAACTGAATATTTAAGTGATTTACAGGTCAGCAGATTACAGTTTACAGATGTGCAAATAAAGACAAATGCCATCCATGTTACCAGATATACAGAACAGATGTTCAAATTATTAGCTACTAACAAAGCAACGGGACATCTAGGAAGCTGTAAAGAATTATGTGAGATGATATTTTACACATAAATATGAATGCTACAGTTCACGGCATACACACACAGAACCAATCCGATTCACTGGATCTGCATCTTCAAAGATACCGACCTTGTTAAGCGAATCAGGTATCTGCCATGACATGACGAATCAACGTTGAGGACGGTTTCTTTGTTAATGTTATTATATAATTCAAGTTTCCACACGTAGTGGAAACACTGAATTTTATAATAACATCAGTCATGGCAGGCCGTCCACTCAAGTTTGTTTTGGCCACATTAATCTGAGGCCTGATGTAATCTTACATAAAGATGATCCCAATGAGTTCCATACGGTGTGGTATACAGATTTTACATTAAAATGAGAGCATTACTATCTGGTCAGTAGTTGGTATTAGCAAATACGCTGAAGTGAGATTTTGCAATGAGGAAAGAAGAAGTTGGATCGGTGCATCTCTACCTCATTTGTCCTGTCAATAATCTTTTAATAAGCATTGATATCAACTAAAGATAATAATTTGAAAAACTGCGAACTCTGAAAACCTGAGTAAAATCCAAGCTTTATGTTTGGTTTCAATTATCACCAGTGCAGTAAAGGTTCTGTCAATGCTATTTCACCACATCAAAGTACTAAATTTAAATGAAAAATTGTTCTCAGGAAAATATTAAGCTGGTTTAAAATAACCCACTCTTTAAAAAGGACTAATTTCCGGAGAGGAATGAAGGGGAGATGAAGAACAGACATAAAAAGGTAGCTTCTGGGCCCTGAGCACCCCTGCCTTTTAATTAGAGTTAATTATTATTACCAGAGCTCAACCACTGACACCCACGTGGGACTACATGTGTGTGTGTGTGTGTGTGTTAACGTCTGTGCATATGCATGTGTGTGAAAGTGACAGCAGGGAGGGAGAGATGCAGGCAGTGCGCCTAGTTACAATCTAACAGAGACACATGTTCACACACATGCAGTACAGAGAGAGGCTCTAATTAATTCCAACTAAAAACCAAGTAGCAGTACAGTTAGCTATGTAATGCTGGCTTACTATTTAGCGCACACACATAGCCAACCAAACACGCAAAGTTGCACCCAGCAGGTGTTCATTAATGCCTACATGTCATCGCTCTAGGTGTCTAATCATAGACCCCTGCGACATAATTAACCAATCATCACAGTAGAAAGCCTGGCAGACGGCTGTATCCTCGGCTCAGAATGCAGTCACAGCAAATCAGCCTGTTCCCTCTCGGCTGTTTGACAATGCCACAGCGAATCAGCTGGTCTACTGGCTCAGGGTTGCCATGACCGATAGAGATACGACTTCATATGGAAAGGGATAATTATTCTGTCTCTCTGCGTTAGTCACTCCTCATTCTGGGCCTCTCTCTCTCTCTCTCTCTCTCTCTCTCTCTCTCTCTTCGGTTCCTCTCTCTTCTATATGTTTTTCACAAACGCAGCCACAAGTCAAACCAAAATAAATAAGTCGAACTATTTCCACTTCTCTTTGGGAAAATAAAGGAAAAGTGAGCGTGTCTTTTTTTTCCCCTTTCTTCTATTCTAGCACCTTGATTTCCTCGCAGGTTCTCCTCACCCATATTTATTCTCCTCCTCACAAGACTTACAAAAACACAATCATTGTGGGTTTACTAGTGACAAAAGGCTACAACGAATGTGATATTCTGTTTTATTGTGCAGCTCCATCCTTGCGCACGTTGGCCGTGGCCTATGTGACTCTGTTAATCGAAACGGCAAAATACAACAGAGGGATCATACTGCACATTCTAATCTCAACAGAAAGTTTTTTGCCTAGAAGGATTCTGCCTTTGAGCTTCAATTTGTCTTCACCAACAACTCCTGATGTGGATGTAGTCAGGTTTTGATTAATTAGGTCTACTGAAAAAGTAAAACATACAAGAGCACTTTCATTTGAATTCGTTGACATACTCCACATTACTAAAGTCTTGAACTGAGCACTGAAATGACGCAGACATTAAAAACGAGGAAATTTAACAAGAACTGGAAAGAGAAAAAAGGGAATGGATGTGCGTCGGGAGAGCATCTGTTCGATCACTCATTAGCACAGATCTGCTGCCAGGATCGGTGTTATTTCCTCTGATCTAATGTCGCTGTGTTTGGAAGCTAGCCCTCCTGTTCCTTCCATCTGCTCTACCTAGGAATGCACTATACTTCTCTCCTTTTGTCACTTTCTGTGTCTGTGTCAACTATTCACATTTATTTGATCTGATCACCGCTGTTTCTCTCTCTCTAAGATCAAAAATGTCTGAAGATTTTCAAGTCCAAGAACACAGATCTTAAAATCTACAAGACAAGTTTTAATGATACAATCATAGGCTACCTGGAAGCATCTTTGCAGACAAATGTACTTCATTGAAAAACAGATTTAGGATACTAGAACATTGCAACTTTCAGATAACCAGGCATACCAGAAGAAACTCACCTCCTCCTTGAGTACAATGTGGCGGATCAGTGCCATGATCAGCTCCAGGTCGATCTTTTCATCACCGTCCAATATCTCCAGTGCCTCAATGGTCTTGTCAGAGTATCTGTAAAACATGGGACACAATAAACATGGGTTACATTACAACACGGTAGTATAAATGTCCCCTTCTTGCTCTAGCTGTCACACCTGGATAATGAAAGCAAGAGGTTTATATATTTTCAGACAGAGGTTTTTATCCTGGTGTTGTATAATGCGTCCATGAAAAAAATTGATTTACTCATGCTTGACACATATTTTGATTGACACAACAGTTATTTGCTGTAAAACTCTAATGCCTCAGCAACTGGAAGCAACTAAATTTGTATCACTTGTAATGATGCTTTTTCCATCAGCCATTAGAAACAACAGTTCACTACTTTGCCACAGATTCTTTAGTTTAAATTTATTATCTTTATTTCCCTTTTCAAATGCTCAGTGATGAACATCTGTGAATTGTTTTGTTACACACAAAAAAAGTTTTCAAATGAGGAATACTCCTCTTCCCTGGGCATTGTCTTTGATGTGTGATTGACAAGTTATTAATGAGCTGATAAGACTTGAGAGAAGGGCGACTAGTAAAGGTCCCTGCATTGTCACAATAAAAATTCTAGGCAACTTATTCCAAGATATTTATACACCATGGGCATTTCATCAAAGACTCTATTGAATCATTATGGTGTATATGAAGCATAAGTTGGTGTCTTTTTTCAGGTATTGATATTCAGTCAGCACGAATATACCTTCCATTTGGTTACATGCCGGGCTGAATGTATCGCAGCTGCTCAGAAGCATTTTCAGTTGTGGTCCTTAAAACGTCATCTGCCTCAAAAAGTTTATATAATTTATGGCTGTGCGATTCCTCTGTTACCTTCACTGCTGGTTCATGTATTTCCATAGTGACCTTGGCCGAATGGATTTATTGTTGTGTGCATTAAAAAGTCTGAATTATCTATGTTTTATTTCTCAAGTTAGTAAATGCTTTGCACGGTACTTGAAATACTGTATATAAAAAGGCACTAAAAAAGACGATAAATAACAATATATAAAACTTTTATAGCTTCATACAGATAAAAGGTTCCAAGTAGGGATGCAATATATCGGCTGGCTAACAGCATAAGATTGTGTATTACTTCATATAATAGTCTGATTAGCAATAGAATAAATCAGAAACTGGTGAAGTGAGGGAGAACAGTGTTGAATGGAAATTGTTGAGGTTAAGTTGGTCGTGTTGCTAGCTTGCATACAGCAAACTGTCAGTATGTAGAACTCACACTGATAAAGCATATTTAAGCACACTTAAAGAGTTCCTACTGTACTGGATGTAGTCCTACTTTGCTAGTAAACTAGTTTAAGTCATATTTGATTTCACATTTGTTAGTGAAGCCTGAATTTCACTTGGGCATCAAGGAGTTACTCCACCTGCA
The DNA here is from genome assembly GCF_910596095.1 of Thunnus maccoyii. Lineage (NCBI taxonomy): Eukaryota > Metazoa > Chordata > Actinopteri > Scombriformes > Scombridae > Thunnus > Thunnus maccoyii. Next base: position 21,575,975 of record NC_056538.1, read on the forward strand.
TAAAGCGTAGGAAGGCAGTGTGGGCAAATACAGCGTGGGAAGTGATCTATAGCTCTGCCAAGAGCTCTCCCCATCAACTGTTGTAGTGCTTTCATTTAACAAGATTGTGGTGTTGTGTACTCAGGTAGTGTTGAGCCTGAATGCATTTACAGAGCAGTAATAACTATGGCAAAGAAGAGAGGGACTGTACTGCAAATATCTGTGCTTAATGAAGGAGAGCATTATTGAAAAGAGGATGACATCTCAAGATGAGCTGGTCTCCTTGAAAATGCTTAGGCACTTACTGACAGGAAAGCAACACTACAAAGTTTTGTGGAGTTAAAAGGGGCAAAAGCAGATCTTACAGTGTTTGTGTAGCCTGTATAACCTCTATCTATAGATATATTTTTGAAGAGGAGCACATACGCTACAATTTTGTCTTTTACATATGTGAGGAGACACTGCAGCCACCTATGCTGTAGGTGCAACACTTAAATGCAGATGTATAAATCAGTGTTTAAGAGACAACTATCAAAGGGTAAGGTGTTCACAACCAATCACCCTGCTCCGTAAACTGCTAGCGGATCAGAGTATACAGCTTTTAACATGCTCTGGTTTCAACTTAAAGTTCAAATCCACATAGAAAAGGCAGTTTTCTTCTTTTTATGACATTGTCAAACAGCCAAAACATCCCACCTAAACAACACATCTATCAACCTGGCAATTACTCTGCCAATTTTACTATCCTGCTGTTTTTTCCAACTCACCTGCCCTGTAGTGTGCGTGCATAACAAGGCCAGCTCTCCTTGTATTCAGCCTCTTTCTCCTCCTTCTCAGGTCTGGAGTTACGTCCCTGCCAAAAGCCTCTTTTCCAGGAGGGGCGACGGTCCTGATTCTGGGGACAATACCTAGCAGAAAGACATCAACCAGCTTATATAATACCCCAGAGTAGGATGGTATAGGTTCCATCTGAATTAGTGTATATTTATGTGTATTGGGAGCAGTGCTGTTCTACCTGGTCATCTCCACAACATCCTCAAGCAGGAACTCTTGCACTGGGAAAGTCAAGCCGGGGATGTGGATCATTGGACACTTGTCTAAAGGATTTTGACACAACGGAGGGGGTTGGGAATAAGGAGAAAAACAATTAATCCAACAGGAATAACATATTCACTAAGAAAAATTTGGCTTGTCATTACTAAGGTGTATACCAAAATATTTAGAGAACTTCTCTGCGTTGAGTGTGGCACTCATGAGGACGACTTTGAGGTCGTCTCGGCGGTTGAGCAGGTCCTTCACAATGACGAGCAAAACATCAGATTGCAGGCTTCTCTCGTGGATCTCATCTAAAACCAAATGGCTGACACTGGACAGCAATCTGATGGGGAGACAGAGCATAAGACAAAGTTAACAAGACAGAACATGCATACAGAGAGTACAGCAAACAATGTTATAGCTATATCTTGTCTGGCTTAAAACTGGAGCAACAAGAAATGCTGTTATTTGTTTATTTTGTATACACATTCCCTTGTAGTTAAGTCTGTTATCAATGGCATTTCAACTTGAATTTAACACTAAATTTTGTGCTCATCTGAGCAGCACTGGTCTTTAATAATAAATGAGTTAACTGGGTTTCCGGCCTGAATGGGTTAATGCATTACTAATGTGATGGCTGGACAGAGCAGTCATACGTAAACTGACATAGATGGCATAGACATACTGTAGCTGCAGTCCATACAGACTGTCATCTTGTAAGCCAGCTGCTGTGTAAACATAAGTTAATGCCAAAAAGTTGCAGCATTTTGTCAGTCTACCGTAGTCCTAAAATGACTCACTAGTCGTGCCAATTCTGGATGAGTATGAAGCCAGACAACAAGAAAAGCTGGCACTCTCACTTAGCCTCCGTGGTTTTTCTGAAGACACTCAGAATGCAAGGATGAGCATGCAGGGATGAGTCAACAGAAGCTGCGTGTGTGTGTGTCTTGATTTTCTCTGCCTATGAGAATGGGGACCCATACTAATGCTTCTTCTACAGACAGTAGAGTCAACCACAAATCAATGGGGATAAAGCGGAGTGACACAGAGGGAATAAGAGAGTAGAGGAAGGACAGCTGGAGCAGACACACAGAGAGGAAAAGCAGAAGAAGAAAACACTGGAAGAAGATGTGATGAGGATGAAGATGAGGAAGCAGGGAGGGGGGGGGGGGGCTCACGGGTCTGAGCGAAGCCACTGAAGAATTATGCCTGTTGTACAGTACAGGACCGAACCTTGTCTCCGTGGTAACCGGCTGAAAAGTAAGGGGAGAAAAAAAAAAAAAAGAAAGAGACTTTACATTTCCCAAATGACACAAATTAAGACGGAGTATAAAGTCAAGGGAACGGTTGCCATAATGAGGCTCTGGTTTCTCTGTTAATTTTCCTACATATATGTATGTGATTGTAACAGCCTCCATTGTCTTTTTTGTATTTCTGTCCTGTATCTCCACTCTCCTTTTCCATTTCTGTATTCCAGTCATTTTCTTCTTTTTAAGTTGACTGCACAAACAAACATTATTTCATAGCAGCAAGATCTTGATGCTCACCCTGTACAAAGATACGCACATAAAGCTAAGACGGATGCTGCTATAAAATGTTGCTTATACAGAAAATGCCATCCAATAAGTACTGTATTTTGTCGTAATAGGCACTTGTGTCTACACTGGCTTTACATCATACTTTGCATAAGTATTAGTCAGTTCTGAAAAGTTTATCAAATGATCAGTAATTGTGAGATAACTTCTCATTTCAAGCCTCTTTTATGGTGCATCTGAAAAATGTATTTCACTGACTACTGAACCACATTAAAGGCTTTGTTGCATAACTGATGCAAGTGTGATATTTCCAACAACTCATTTCAGGCAAAAACAACACTAATAACAATGAAATAATGTTTTATGAAGCACTCATCAAAACATGGTTATAGAATACTTCACAACATGAAAAAACATAATTATAGAATCAAAACACGACACAGTAACACGTAAACTATGGACCTAATTAAGCCTCACTGATAAGCAGATTGCAGCTAAACGGCAGCAATGGTACAACAACATATACTGTAAATGAAAAAGATGACAATCAACAATAACAGAGTGATAAAAGCAATCAATCTTAAAACAAAAATGTGATTATGTTTATAATAGAATCAAAAGATATTACACAATAAATTAGTCAGTTTGTTCAACAGTAATGAGGCCACGCTGGAACATCACCTTGCAGCACGATTGCTGTGCAGTAGTTTGATTAAAAGGTTAAATAATTTTGGAATATGCAACACGTAGTCACAAAACAAAAATAATGAAGGGCTTAAAACTACATTTTCACACAGGGATCCTCTTCATGACAGGGGTCTCAAGGTCAGGTAATAAAGCACGACCGGTTCACAATTTTTCAAGCCTGTCTTTAACAACAGTCAGGTGCCCATATGAACACTGAAACAGGTTTTGCTCACTGTTATCATTCCTCCTGTTCATACTGACCAATAGAAGAACCCCTTCGAATGCACTTACAATGTAAGTGATGGGGGCCAAAATCCACAGTCCTCATTTTGAGCAAAAATGTATTTAAAAAATTATTTGAAGTTAAGATGAAGCTTCAACCGACCGAATGAGTCAAATCATGTCAATATCTTTCAATGTTACAGTCATTTTAGTAAACGTCTACTTTGTGTCTCAATGGACAGTGTTTTCCTGCTCATTCGCAAGGGAAGGATCATAACAAAAAGGAGAACTTTGGCACTAAAAACAGTAGCTTTGAAATAATATTGACTTGATTTGACTGATTTGGACAAGCCTCATATTAGCTTCAAATAAACTTTCAAATAGACTTTTGTGGAAGGAGGGCTGCGGATTTTGTACCTCATCACTTACATTTAAAGTGCATTATGAAGGGATCTCTTAATGACCAGTATGAACAAGAGGAATGATTAGAGCAAGAAAAAAATGTGTCACTGTTCATTTGGTCACATGACTATTGTTTTAAGACAGACTTGAAAAACTGTGAACTGTGATCTTTTAAGGCTCTTATCATGTCAGTTGATATTGTGTTTTAATGGTGCACATTTCCAAACAGGTTTCCAGTCGACACACAGAAAGCATGGAGTTGTTTTTCCAGCACAATATTAATCAGTGATCATCAATCAACTACATCAATTCTGAATTTCACTGGCAACCAGCTGAAATAGAGTTACTATCATCAAAAAGGTAACAGACGTTATCAGTCATCTCTGGTTGTTTCTGGCAGTTTTCAAATCTCATAGCTGAGAAAGATTATTATGAATCAGATTAATGTAATTTACTCCAAAACTGTTTTCTACTTTGTGTTTATTATAACCACTCATCATTTACACTTTAACAGCACCAGAGAGAAAACATTTAATTCAGTGCACTGACTGAGTTGTGAAGACTAATAAGACTGGTTCCCTACAAATGTAACGAATGAAGTAAGCAAAGACTAGATTAAATGTGTTCTAGCCAAAATGAATCCAGACTGTTTTAAAAGAAGTTGACTCCCCACTAAGAGACTGGAGGAAAAATAAAGAGTCGGAGCTCTGGTTTTTCAAGAGTGCAGTAGTGTGTACTTTTTTTTTTATTAGTTGCTATGTGGGGGTGCTGGAGCATCAATAGAAGCTGAACAAAGCTTGAGTTACAAATTGCCAGTTTTTGCATATACCCATGGTCTTTATCAGTGACAGTGACAGTGGGCACTGACAGCACCGCAGTATGAATAAAGCTCAAAAAGATGCCTTTCTAAATTGACTAGACTTTATTTAAGTTCTTTGAGGCAAACATAGGCTGTATATTGTTTTTCTCCCTTAATGAGAGCTATGACTCGAAACTTCAGCAAATTGCAACATGCAACTAAAGAAAAAATAGCACCAGATAAAAAGATATGTGGAATAAAATGTGGAAAATTTGATTTAAATTCACGGACTGGAAGACTGTTATTTGTCCCATTTCTTTGACAGTCAGTAATCATTTTCTTTGTCCATTTTTTTACTTCTGATCCTCTGTATCAGTCTCCCTTCATGTCATTTCTGAATTGCCTCTTTTCCCCCTATACTGCATCTATCTTATACTTTGTACTCTGCTGAATATAATTCACCTCTGATTGCTGAAGCTTTTCGTCTCCTGTAACTTTCCTCTCACTCAGTCCGCAAGTCTGCTCAAGGGATTTTTCCTTTAGCTTTGTCCGTGTCTTTCTGTGTGCATGGTCTCAGATGATTCCCATCTACTAATTCTAATATTTCTTGTCCATCAAAACAACTCATTTCCTGCGGTAATTATTCATTACATGTATTTCCCATATGCATCTCAATTAAGCCCATCCATCAAGAAAATGAAATAAGACTGTGCACAGTCTTAATATGTGGATCAGGTCTTTGTAGTTTGATGACGTGACTTCATGTGTATAAATACCCAAAAAGAGTACACATTAGGAGTTACAACTAGTTTTTTTCTGAAGACCAAGAATTTAACATAATCCTCAGAGATATCTGGACCAAGAAAATCTATAGGCTGCCAAATCAAGTTTAAAGCAGGACTTTGAGGGAATGAAACAGACTATTCATGCTTTTTGCTATGAAACATACACAGCACTTAAATCTGTCCGTATATGTCTTAGAGAGCTAGATAACATCACCAATGTCGCCATCCCACAAAGGCTCTGATTGGCTGAGTTGTTTATCCAAGCGCAGACAAAGCAACACAGGAAAGCAACGTCAGACCTTTATAAATGAGTAACAAAAATCTGAGACATTGGCAGCAATTCAGAGGTCTGGAACCAGTACAGTAGAGAGAGAGAATCATAAATCATCATCTTAAATAAAGATGCAATAAAGAATTGTCCTCATAACTGATTGATCTTCCATTTCTTCTTCAACTGATTAATCATTTGGTCTAATAAATGTCAGAAAATAGCAAAAAATGCCCATTGCAATTTCCTAAAGTCCAAGGTGATGCCATCAAATTAGGGCTGTGGGATATGACCAAAATCTCATATCCCGATATAGGTCATTTCATATCCCAATAATGATACATATCACAATATAGCACATTTTCTGTTCAATGAATTCAATGAATAAATAGTTTTACACCATTAATTGATTATCAAAATATCTGCAGACTGATTTTCTGACCATCGACTAATTAGCCTATTGTTTCAGCTATAGAGGGAAAAGAACCGAGCTGTGGAGAACCAGCAGCCCTTTCCTTTCACAAAAAAGAAGCCATGAGCAACCCAAAAACAATCGTGAATCAACTCTTCCGAAAGTCTCATGTTACCTTTTAAATTGCCAGTCATTCAAAATTGTAGGGTATTTATGTTAGTGCTTAAACATACAGTTCCTGCATTTTATGCATAAACATACGTTATGCATAAAAATACTTCCTTACCTCTGCAGGCGGATTTGGTAACCACAAGAATTTCCGTTCCCGACACTTTCTGCCCTCTCTGCTGCTACACGTTCTGCTACCTGTGAGGAGGCACACATATACAGGCATTTAAGAGCACAGTCAGCACCATGAAAAAATAGCCATCTAATCTACATGACTGGTGGACGAAAAGACAAACACATTGCATGTACACGATTTCAACTCCACATCCACCCTCAGTATGCACACACCCACACATACTCCAACACAGTCAGATCTAAAAAACTAGAGAGCACATACCGAGATGGCACTGATCCTACGAGGCTGCGTGCAAACCACTCGGCACATCGAGCCCATGCCACGGTTGATATGGTCGTCTAGGATGAACTGAGTAACCTGGGTGGTCTTTCCGCAGCCCGTCTCCCCGCTCACGACCAGGACACGGTTAGAGTTGATCAGCTGCACCAGTTCCTGAGGATGGAAGGATGGAACCAGATGTGGGACAGTGCAAGGATTATGGGAAAAAGGGGTGATGGCAGGGAAAATAAGGCTTCAAACTTGAACAAGAGTAATTAAGGAATTCAGACTTGTACATGACAAAATAAAGGCACAGCATGGAATTATAATAAGACATCATTTTTAGCAGAAATTTTGCAATTCATTTTGAGAAGGGCAGAATTTACATATGTGGGATCAAAAACGTACCTCTTTCTTCCCATAAGATGGTAATTTTTCCCTGAATTTCTGAAAACAAGAATGAACAAACAAAAGTTAACACTGAAAAAAAAAAAACATCAAAAGAGAATGTTCTTAATCTTAATAACTTGATAATGGGAACAGTTGCACACCCAAACAGCTCTTGTGAAATTCTAATAATCACAGATTCTGTGAAGTGGTTTGGCATTAATTAATTAAACCCATAATTTAGCACACACTCGCAGGAATCATAAGACATGATAATATTGCAATACTGTGACGTCACAGTGACAAAACTGCATATTAAAAGAATAGCATAATAGTCCTATGATTACCAAGATATTAATCCACCATATTACCCAGCATAATTCTGTAGTAGGGTGTTGTACTAAAACATAACTTTTCTTTACTTTTTATTTATTTAATGAGCAGGATTTAGACCATAGATATATGAAAGAGAAAAAACAAAAATGTAAATGTTAAAGTACAACAGATTGCTTGCACATTGTACTTCACGGAAGCTTGTGAATAAAATATTGTCATACCGAAGGCATGAGTAATTGTTTTGTGGCTGGTAGGAAAGGTGGAAGAAATCAGTTATTAATGAATTCCAGAAAAGGAGACCAAGACTTCTGAAATGAATTGTGGTTAGTTGTAATTTATGGAAAGTTTCTCCAGTTGAGAAGAATAACCTTTTTAGCTATTGTTAGGGATGTTAATGAAAGGTTTAAGGTGTGCAGAAATGTGGATGGAGAATTATTAGATCTGTAAAGGTAAACATTTTTTAACCTGTAAATGTCTGACCTTTTAATTACAGTATTGTTGTATTTTTATTAAAGCTGATATGTGTACACCTTAATGACCTCATTTTCAAACAGAGATTGCTATATTTTGATCATATCACCTTAATATAAAAAAATATCAGTAGGTAGAAAATCAAGGATGAGCATCTAGCCCAGTGAACATTTTGATACTAGCAGGCACATTATAAACTAACTTAATTCAACATAAACTGTCATAGCAATGCGACCAAGACACTACTTAAGCAAGCCCAGAAAACCTCCAGGATGCTCCCTTCAACAGCTTTTGCTGCTGACTGTGTCAAAATGGATGTCACTAATTATACTCACCAGCATTTCTTTGTACTTTGGATCTGATTTCATCCTCTGCTGATCTCTCTTTAAGCAGTCATCCAGTGAACTGTCTCTGACTACCTCCTGAAATAAGAACTCCAGATCCTTGTCTTTCGTTCTCAGTTTATCTTTCTCCTCCTCCTGCTCCTGCTCCTCATCTTCATCCCAATTGTCAGGGGTCTCATCTTTAGCCTGAGAGAAGTTACTAATAGAAAACAATAAAGGGGAAGATCAGTAAACAGTGTAAATATCCACAATGTAGTTGTTCACCAGACAATACTGGTTGTTCTGCGTTATTGGCATGGAGAAATATCCAAAGATTGTATTTTAGGAGCAGGTCAAGTTGGTTTTGGCATGCATCTGGTTTGCTGGCATAGTTACCGTTGTGATTTATGAGTTGCTTTCTTCTGCTCCGCATTAATATCTTCCTCTTCATCCTCAGATTTGATCTTGATCTTATGTTTCTCTTCTTCAGGCAGCTCCCCATCAAAGTAACTGTATACATGGACCATAGATGTATCCATTAATTAAGTCAAATGTGTGTCAGCAAACACATCTCTAGTGAAATAGACACTCTAAGCACTTTAATCCTATCTGGCTTTTCTTTATTGTACAGTAGAAATTACACAGTACACCAAGTTTTAAAAGGAAAAGCTATGCAAGCTCTTCTCACCAATGACCACTTCTGTTTGCAGCTGTGTGCCAGTTGTCAGATGTAGAGGCTCTTGAATCCCTGCCATCTCTCTCCGGACCAGGCTGGTCATTCTGGACAGAGTTAAGCAGCTTGGTAATCTGCTGCTCTCTGGCCTCATCCATCTGGACCACCGCTCGCTGCACAGAGATATGGAGTTTAGCTGCAACCTGATATTTAGCTCAAGTGCCTGACTTAATGTGATACCAAGGCTTGCTTTGAGGCAATGTCTCTAAATTTCATTTTATCCCACACATTGCTGCTGTCATCTGAAAATTTCATAAATCCAAGTTTGGTATTTTTTTTTGTATTTTAGTGACAGCTGAGGAATTACTTCCTTGACCACTTTGTAATTTCTGATTAGCTACATAAAGAAGTTTGCTTACTTTATGTTTTCTTATTTTTTATCAACAGAAAATGAATGGCCAACTATTTAGATAATCGATTAATCACTTTGAGTCATTTTAAAATTTTTCTGGTTCCATTATTCCTCTATGATTGTGAACTGAATATCTTTGGGTTGTAGACTGTTGGTGAGGACAAAACATGATATTTCAGTTTGCATGTTGGGCTTTGGTAAACAGTGATGGACATTTCTCACCATTTTCTGACATTTCATAGACCTTACTACCTCTACTTAACCATTTTGAGGGGGAAACATGCAATGCATGGCCAAGCAATCATGGAAGTTGTTTTCCCTGCTCCTGAAAAGGTTACCTTCGGTGATCATCAACACCTTTTATTAGAAGATGGGGAATTTCTTGCAGTGTATCCAGCATGATGATGAAGGTGCACTGCTCTGTACACAGCGTTGCTCACACAGTCTTTACACATGCGGAAAACTTTGCACTCTGAAACATTTCCATATTGAGGAAAATGCAACTATGGCCCAAACTTTGCAAAGTTTTTATTATAGCTAGCTGACCCCATGTCGGCTTGTAACTTCGGAAAGGGTTACAATACGCTTTCGGGTTGCGCTGCTCTGTTGCGACCCAAGCTGCCATGCTGCTGTCTCATTAGTGTTTTGTTTGTGCTAAATGGTTCAGCTTTTTTATACTTGACAAGTTTAACCTATTGAGGATGTGATGATGGTCTTTTTGAAAGAACTCGGGTGTGCTTCTATGCTACACCCGAGACCAGTCACCTGCTCCCCAACTACTGAGAAAACTGTGGGCTCTGACCTCAAGCAATTAGGTACAACCGAGGAAGAGAGGGAAGTGTGGAAGGGTGAGACAGCAACTATGTTGAAGAGCAAACAGACCACTTCCATGATTCTCTGCAATGTGCGCTCCCTGAAGAGCAAAGCTGATAAATTACGAGTCAACGCCAGAGTCCAACACAAGTATTGAGATTTGTGCCTGCTTGTATTCACTGACACCTGGCTACAGGGGGATGTGCACAACTCACCCGTTGCCCTGGAAGACTTCTCTATGGTGCACTCTGACAGGAGTGACACCTCAGGCAAGAGCAGGGGAGGAGGCATCTGTGTCTTTGTCAACCAAAAGTGGTGCTCCCAATTTACAATGAGGGAGTCCATTTGCACCTCCGACAATGAGCAAGCATTTCTAAGTCTCAGACCCTTTTATCTCCCCAATGAATTTGGGAATATTTTATTATGTTCTGTTTATATCCCACTGAGAGGAAACACTGCAAAGGCAGCCATCTTAATTAAGGACTGTGCACAGACAATTGCAATTCACTGCAGAAGCACCTTGTTTTATTGTTGGTGATTTTAACCTTCACAAGCTTGAAGCCACACTACCTGGATTTAAGCAATATGTGGGCTGTAAGACTCACAGAAACATAATTCTTGATAAATATTATGGCAACATTAAAGACACTTACACAGCCAAGGCTAAACCCCAACTCTGACCATAATGTTGTTCATTTAATTCCTGCTTAAAAGCAGTAAACCACAAGTAAAAACGGTACATGTCTGGGACAATGAGGCAATTGAAACTCTGAAAGGTTGCTTTTCTTCTTTCACCGACTGGAGTCTCTTTCACAGCTTGGACTTAGAGGAGGCAACAGACACCACTGCAGGCTATATTAAACTTTGCAGAGACAATGTCCTAACTCAGAAAAAAATAACCATGAACCAAAACAACAAACTCTATATTTCCAAAGAAATTAAAAAGTGCACAGTTCAGAAAAAAAATTCATTTAAGAGTGTGGACCTTGTGGAAATGGGGAATATTCAGAGAGAACTTAATCATAATTTAAGGAAGGCCAGGAGGAAAGTGAAGGAGAAATTTGAAACTCACTACTCTTCAATGAACAGCAAAAAATTGTGGGATTCTATGAAATCTATGACGAACGTGGTCCCAGCTAAAAAGTCTCTTGGTTTTTTAAACAAGGATGTTAAGGCCAATGAACTAAATGACTTTTATACAAGGTTTGAAACAGCTTATTTCTCGCGAGAGCAAAAAGTGGCTCTGGATATATGACCTGCATCTGACTGTCCAAAAATCATCATCGATCAGCATGCAGTAAAGAGACTGTTCTCACACACCTGCCCCAGGAAGGCCTCTGGCCCAGATGGCATCTCTGGGTTACTGCTGAATTCATACAGTGAAGAGATAGCACAGGTGGTGCCCCATTTACCAGAAGTCTTTAAATACTGTTCTTTCCATCTGGAAAATTTCTATTCCTGTTCCTAAAAAAGCATGCTGTAAGGAAAATAATGACTGTCGACCAGTTGCTTTGACTTCTGTAGTTATGAAACGTTTTGAGAAAATCATTATCATCATTAGTCAACTGTTCATTAGATCCTTCTCAGTTTGCTTACAGGTGTAACAGAGGTACAGATGATGCTGTCAAAACCATGGTGCATTTCATATCTAAGCACTAAAGGTATGTATGTGTACTTATGTATGTCTTTTATTTGTAGATTTTAGTTCAGCAGTTTAATACTGTACAGCCACATCTATTAGTTATGAAGCTAGATGAGCTGAATAACCACCCTCTCATTATTAGGCGGTACCACTCGTTTTTGACCAACTGTAAAAAACAGGTCAGTGTTAATGGTATTCTTTCAGTACCCTGAACCTTGAACACAGGGGCCCCCCAGGGTGTGTTAGTTCACCTGTCCTTTTTACTTTATACACTAATGAGTGTAGAAGCTGTAAGCCTAATAACTAAATCATTAAATTCTCAGATGATACTGCCATCTTTTAGGTTTAATGAGGAAGGACAGCAACTTTTCAGAGCCTGGTCTTGAATGTTAAAAAGACAGAAGAGATGGTCTTTGACCCTAGAGGAGTGGGTGAGCACAGGCCTGTGGTCATCCACGATGTAACCATCTCACAGGTCCCTCTCATACGTATATCTTGGTGTTTTTTATTGATAGATCGCTAACCTGGAGCACGCATATTGACGGTCTTTGTATCAGACTACGATAACGTCTGCACTTCTTGCAGCGACTCAGTTCGTGATGTTGATCAGAAGTTTTTGGTAGTCTTTTATCAGGCGGTCTTAAGAGCCTAATTAGATACGACATCACAGCTTGGTTTGGTAATCTCTCTGTGCAGCTAAAGTCCAAACAAGTCCAACTGCACGGAAGATAATAGGTGTAAGACAGCATCCATCCCTGCAGTATATCTATGTTCAGTTCTGAGGCAAGCCAACAAGACAAAAACCGACCCACCCATGTTCTAACGTTACACACTGAGTACCAGCTACTGCCAGTACCACACTGTCGATTGAATAGATTTAAAAACTCTTTTATCCCAACTTAAGTAAATGGCAGTAGATGAAATAAGGACGAAATCGATATAAAAACCAACAGATTTATTTTTACTTATATACTGATGATGGACTATTTTCCAGTTGTAGCACCCTTTTTTTATCTACTAAACACAAGTGCATGTTTTTTCTGTCTTTTTTACTGTATGTTTTATTATTATGTTCTTAGATATGTTTCTTGTTCCTTGTAGCTGTCCTACCCTGACTTTTATGTATGTGGAATGTTTTTTATGGATGCTGCATGGGTGGAAATTTTACTGATAAAGTGAATCTTGGCTTACTCGACTTAAAGGTGACGGTCACCTTACTTTGTGCATGCTGAAGGCTCTAAATAGTTTCTTATGCAGTCACAGACAGACTCGCAGACAACCTGCAGTCACAGACAGTCATGTGCAAGAGCATGAAAACATAACGGTGCTTACTGATCTCCGGTCAGCCTGTTTCCTCCTCACGGCTCCGTATTTTGCGTACCACAGACCAATCTCACGGCCCTTCAGGTGGGGCGGAGGACGGTCCCGTTGTCCACCACCTCCTTGGTCCTGGTCAAAGTTGGAGCTGTGTCCTCTCGACCCTCCTCCTCCTCTGTCCCATCTTTCTCTGCTACCATCTCTATACCCTCCTCGACCTCCTCTTCTGCCTCTTCTCCCACCTCCACCACCATATCCATAACTCATACCGCCGTCAGAAACAAGCGGCGGTAGCACGAAATTATACAATTATGTCAGAATATCTGTTTATCAGCAAATAACGATGTGTTGGAGTCTATTCGCTAAACGTTACTTTAGCTCGTAGCTGTTGGATGAATTTGTGGAGCAGAGACCGGAGTTAGCGCATATGACGCTACAGCTACGAAGTGAACGTTACCGACAGTTCAATACTCAACAACTACATGTACAATTGCAAATGCTGTCCCGATAATTCACCCGTAAAACAGCAACAACAATGAGATGCCGCTGTCAAGATGTAGGCTAACAGTTCTAATGCTCGTTTCCATCCGGCATGTCGCACAGTATAGATGTCAGCACTTTCAGTCTCTGGAAACTGACGTCATGGTCTGTGATTGGTTATTCACATTCAAGTCTCTACAATACACACATCCATGCCATGGGTGTGTAATAAGAGCTCTTATAATACATCGATGATCCATGCAATCCATACAACACAATAAATACACTCTTGATGTCATGTGAGAAACCTTAAAATCTTTTTAAGGATGTTGTTACAATGTTTAGAGAATACAGACTGTAATATTGTCAGTACATGTTGTGGTCTTTACATTGATGTTGATGTAAACAACCTATTACCATGGCAACAGGTAAATAAAAGGCAGAGCATCTATTTTAATCCAGTGGCTGTAGAGATATTAATGCATGTGTATGTGGACTGTGCACATGTGACAAGTGTCAATAAGTTAACACAATGAGGTTTTATTCAGTGTTGTCCATTAATTCATTATTTACCAAACTTACATTTCCTTAATGAGTGATAAAGCAGAATCTGACTGTGTATCAGGCTATAGCCTAGAGTACATTTCAAATATATTTGTTCAGCTTTAATCTGACAGGGGCAAAACACACAGGCAGCGACTGAAGATGAAAAATATAGTTAAAGATTTTAAAATATATAGAGAGAGATCAAACACATAGAGATATGACTGTAAGCTCACAGTCTGATCCAGTAACAATGTGTTTGGGTAACTGCACTTGAAAAGACATCTAGGTTAAAATAGCCTGCAGTAGATTTTAAAATTTCAGACATCTATTTGTATCTTGGCATAACAGGACTCAGCGATGCTGCTCGATCCAGCTCACTCAGAAATTTCAACATATAATCTCCAATATTATAGAAATTATGTTCCATCAGTGCGACCAATCACATCATGAATAATAGAGATAGTTATTCATTGATCCCACATGTCTAAAGCTTCATACCGACTTTTTAGATTTAAACTGAGATTGCATATTATGTGCAATTAATTTCAGTGCAGGAGCTGCTCTCACAGACTGACGGCTGTCTTGTGTGCACAGTGTTATAATGGAAGGACATGCAGAGGTTTTATTCTGAGTTGAGAGTGAATTCACGCTGTGAAATATTTGAATGTGAGAGCAATAACCGCTGTTCAAAGAAATGACTGATATGCATAAAAGCGGTAACTTTAGACAGTCCTTGATATCCACCCAGGATTTTGATTCTGACATAGCCTACAGTAACCCTGCGCTAATGAATGTGCTTTGATACGCGCTTTGATATTGACTGAATGAATGAGGAAATGAAACAGCGTGTCTGGCTCTGTAAGCGGGAGGAGACAGAGAGAAACTCAGGGTTTGATGAAGAAAACCTGCCAGCGAGCAGGTTAGATTCACAGAGTCAGTTACCATGGTAAATGACCCAGAGTTTAAGTTACTCTCTTTCTGAAACTGAAAACCCAGAGTTTCTCTCATCTCATGGTTAACAAACTCAGAGTTTTTATTAAATCCGTTTTCCGGAATACACCCCTGTGCTTGTTCCACAAAATGCATACATAACTATAGCCTTAATGACAGACAGTGCAATAAAAATGTCATTAGAGTGAGTTAGAAGTCATTTGTTGACCTTATTTTTTAAAAAGTCAGTTTTAAAAGCAGTAACAATATACCTCCTTAATAAGAGGTTTGATATTGAGCTTATAAACGTATATTTTCCAAAGCTGATTCTTTTTCTTTCAAAATATTAATTATTGTTGTGCCCAAAACCATAAAAATTAAAAAGTGACTCTGGAATAGTAATTTGCTTTTTTGACAAAAAATATTGAATATCTTGTAGACAATGTGGTGTTGCTTGCAAAATATTATTTACATAATGGAGATTTTACAAGTTACTTCCTGTGTTTGAAGTGAAACAAATTATGTTATGTATGTTACATAACATAACATAACATGACATGACATGACATGACATGTATGTATGTTATGCTGCTGTATTCTAGTGTCTGTTGGATTTCTGTACAAAGTTAATCAAACAGAAGAACCTCCAACTATTCATTCCCCAGACCCTACCCATGACATTACCCTTCAAACTCTAATCCTACTTATAATTAAAAGTCCGACTCTCGTCTTGACCTTGGAGACCTTTAGGAAGCAAGCATAGGAGAAATAAAAACAAACAAAAAAAACATGAACTTTTAAAAGTCCTCAGGCAAAACCTTCAGTTTGACAAACATATGCACAGAGACAGTCGGTGCTGTCAATGTAACTAGTTCATCCTGCTCACAGCTCCATGGAGCATCAGTGAATGACCTGTTGTCTGGTTGTCTGGGCCTTAAAGGTTACAGCTAAATGAAAAAGATCTACCCTGACTGCTATAGACCGTATCATCTCAAGGGCTTCTGGCTCTGCTGTATTATGGGCATTGTGGTGAATATCATCTATCAGCAGTTTCAAAGCAATTTCCTCACATTTATAAAAACTCTGCAGCTTTTTCTCTGTTGTAAAATGTGATACTAATTTATCTATCCATATACAGTTTGATGATTATAGTGATCTATCACCCTCTGAAAATTCATAAAACCATGATACCATGATGTATTAATGACAGTAACAATTAGACAATAACAACATGTCTGAAAACAACAAGTCAATGCTGAAGTTAGCGAGAAGCAATTAACAGTTAAGAGATCATTTTCAATCAATAATTGGTTCTGCTTTGTTCTTATTTGAGAATTTTGTGGTGGTTGGCAATTACAGTGTGCTCTCATTTCTTTTCTTTACCCTTCATTGACTCTGTTTGTTTTTGGATGTTCACATTTTCAGCAACATATCTAATTGGATTATACTCAACAGTCTCTAGTTTTAAATTAGCTGGAATATTAAATGAGTAAAAGATGTGTTCGTTGCATTTCTCTCTGTCTTCTACTCCCCTCTCTCCCTCTGTCTTTGTCTTACAAAATCAAAAAAAAAAACTACATACATGCAATTAGTGCCATGAAGCACATGGGAGAGAATAGAAAGAGAGATGAAAGGTGCGAATCAGTCATTCATGTGGTTTGTGCATGATGCTTATGATAGCTTGCAGAGTAGATCCATCCCTCCAAGCTCTGTGTCCCTGTCATGACCTATTATGCATCACCACTTTTAAATGAACTTCTTTTCATACCCTCTCCTGCTGTGTTGTCATCATGGCAATGATACAGATGAGAATATGATACGCCTCATTTTATAATCAGTGAAGTGAACAGTTGCACAGTGTGTCCATTTTCATAGCCTTATCCACATTTTGTAATTAAGGAAATCCAGCTTCACACACAGGCAACAACATAGATACAATGGAAGAAAATCATTTCCGGAGATCAGAAAATGTATTCATCTGGATAAATTGAATTATTTACTGTCCCTTTGTGTGAAAGATAATCTCTATTTATTTAATTTATGTGAAATTTTGTTTCAGTCAGTAATTTGTTTAAGAGTTTGTTTTCATCAGCTTTCTCACATCACGTCTGGCTTTGTTTTTAAAAAGGTAAAATTTTGACAGAAATATATTCAGTCTTGTCTTTGAGCAGGGCTCAGTATGAAAAATAAAAAGAAATCACCCATGATCAACTAAACTTTGTTTGCTTGCACTGTGGGTGACTCACAGCATTTCTCCTCAGCCACCAATACTTTCTTTTATCTGTGTCATTATTTTGAAATGTGTGATCACTATCAATATCTCACTCGGCTGCTCTGAGAGGAATGGGTGAAGAATTGAAAATGAATTGGAGCCAGACAGTAAGCAAAGCGGGAAAATAGTGGAGAAGGAAGAGAGGAAAATAAAAAGAAAAAAAGGCATAGAATTAAATTGATATGTGTGAGGTGGGAGAAAAATATGAGAGAGCCACTTGAGAGTTAGAGAGGTTGTGAAAACAAAAGGATATAAGGGGAGAGAGGACTGTTTCATATGTGCCCCCTCCCTTTATTCCTCTCAGCCGTGGTGCGGATTCTTCTGTACACCTTGTTGTCATAACCTCAGGGCTACCTGTGATGTAAACAAATAATCTCTGACTGTAATGAATCATTTAACCAAGATGAAAAACCTTAGAAGAAAAGGTACATATTTTAACATAGGTTGTTTTTTCTCCTCCTCTACCTTTGGCTTACATTATCAATAATGCATGCTGTACTCATTGAAGGTGCACATGTTGATCTAGAGGTCTCAAGCGGTGCCACTGATGCAGGCTTTACCTGCACCTTCTGATTATACTTCAGCATAATCAGAGGTTGTGAGTGGGAGGTGAAAGTCCTTGGATCAGAAAGAAATGATAAAACATCAGCAGAGGCCAGAACCTTTGATAATAACAGTTTTTATATTATTTTACTTTATTTTGTGTTTGATACCATATGCTCTTTATCTCCATTTTCTCTCCTGCTTTCCTACTATTTGCTTTTCTGTCTCTATCCCTCTACTCTCCCACCACAAAGACTGTATCTTTTAAATGTCACACAGAGAACATTTAATAAATTATTTGTAATGTAATGTAAGCAACCTAAAACACAAGAAAATTCAATGTCTTTACAGCTGATTCCGTCTCACTGTATGAACCGATAAGAGTACAATAAAAATATACAACTGCTGCATATCAGTCAAATCATCCTAGAAGCACAACATCCAATGATTGTTGCAAACTATGTAGGTCGGTCTTTTAAGTAGATAATTATTGCACTATGTCTGTGTGTTTTGTATCAGTCCAGATGGTTGACATGAATGAGTAAACATGCAAACACTTGTACAGCGGATGTGTAATCCCTAATTCTCACAAACAGGGCAAATGACAGTTCATTGATCAACGTGGTTTATGAGGACGTTTGACCAGAAGCTGAGCAGATCCTGTTTAAGAGTGAGAATAAGCAGATGATCGAGTTTCTTCCACTCTGTTAGGCTGCAGAGATGACACTCTGTTCAGCTGAAAACCTTTGGCACCATTAACAGCTGGAATGCTTTATGTTCATTTTATGAGCATGACATTGAATACAACTTTACATTCATTATGACTCATATGGCTGTACATTATTTTCTTATATATTTTTGCCCAGGAGCACTCAAAATAGAAATGCATTGCATTCTTGTTAGAGGCAATTTTCTTTAATGACAACATTCTTCAAGAGGATGAAACATGTTGCAGCTGATAAAGTGGGCTTGCTACAGAACAATTCAAAAGCCTGCAAATGAAGTCCACAAAGTGCCGCTGATGTGTTCAAGATCAACTGGGCAAACAACTGACATTTAAAAGACACCATCATAAAACAAATGTAAATGAATATATATCTTAAATTAGTCTATTATACCTATTTTACTATGTTTGTATACACAAACGTACATGTAAATGTGCATATAAGTAATGATGGATATACTGATATCTGTGAAAGAGAATAAAGATTTATATGCTTCTGACAGATGTTCACAGTCCATGTAAGCATTAAAAATGGTATTGAAATACACAATGCTATCTATGAAAATTTGATCCAGTCCTGAATTTATGCACCCATTAGATTGAAACTGAGAGGCTCTGGTGGCACACTGATTGGATGGGCAGTGAACTGAACGAGAGATGATCCCCCAAAGTGGCTCTGAAATGTACATTCATATGCTGCATACTGTAGTAAAATATGCACACTGTCACTCATTTAAATTGCACTGAATGTGCATGAAGCAGAAAACTGCTCTGCATAAGTATCCTCTCGACCTCATCTTCAATAATCACTTGCACTCTCCCACAAAGGCTTGCCTCTTGTTTCCTTCTCGGGTCGTTTTGCTCTCCTCCTGTTTTAGATTTCCAGCATGGATAGTGGTCTCTCTCTCTCTCTCTCTCTCTCTCTCTCTCTACGTCTTTTTTGATTGTAGCAACATTAATTGTATAATACATGATGGACACGCAGCAGCAGGTGAAAAGGAAAACACTCCACAATTCAAAGAAATATAAGCATAATAAACACATTCTTATAAGGGAAACATACAGTATGAACACTTTTGGCGGCTGACACCACAAACCATTACTCTCTCACATCAGTACCTTCATCCTTATAGGCAAGTCTACTTTAGTATGCAAAACACAACACACAACGACACACACAGGGATGAGTCAGACACATGGGTCAGATGACCCCTCCCCTCACAGCTGAGTCATCGGTGACGTAGTCTTGAGGAGCAGCTTCATGTCAGACATGTGGCTGAACCGTGGCCCCTCCTTTTCCACGTCTAAGTTAATTTTCTCTCTCGCTGTATCTGTTTTATGATGAGAGACTGCCATATGGTGAAAGTCTTGGCAGGAATACAGATGCTCTGCCGCAATACTGTTTCTCTCTCTCACTCTCCCCTTCCTTTGGCTCCGTTTCTCTCTCTCTCTCTCTCTCTCTCTCTCTCTCTCTCTCGTTTACCCCAATTTAATACTATCTTCATTTACAGCCTAATTTATCTCTATGTACTCTACAGACAGGTGATGTGTACATGTGTTCTCATGAAGCTATCTGAAGAGGAAGTACAAGAGTAGGCAAACAGACTATTATAACAGTCTCAAGCTAAGTCTCAATTTGGGTCACCCGTCTGTTCTATTAGAGTGTTGATCAGAAAGAAGTAAATTTGGAATGATTAGGAAATTTGTCTTCTATCCATTTCTGTTAGAGCTCTCTTAACTTCTGAGAGCCACTTTCTTGTCCTGTGCTGTCACTCTTCCATTTCCCCAGCTTGCTTTCTGTAAGCCTCATTGAGCAGCTGTATCTCCTCACGATATCCCGTGCCTCCCTGCGTCTGTCGCCGGCTGTTCTGCCGGTGGGCCTCCACAGTGTCTGGTATAGTGATGTTGATGGTCTCCGCTTCTGGGTTGCCGCTGCTGGGGATGAGCAGAGAGTAAGAAGCCGTCTCTCCAAGGTCACAAGAAACAAAGCGGTTTTCTCTTCGCGAGTAACGCAGCGACGGTGAGCGAGCGTGGGTGGAGGACTGGCTGATATTTGAGATGATGGAGACACTGTCCATGGCCTCCTCGTTGTCACAGATCTCCAGAACCTCCAGGTGGATTTTGACATTGGTGTCCCCCACACCAGCTCCGATGCCCATTCCGATTTCCATACCCATCCCTACGCTGCTGACATGCACATCTCCAGTCTGGCCTCCTGATCCTGGGTCGTCTGCACTGGGCTCGTGGCCAACTGATTTGGAGCGGTACACTTCCACCTTTAAGGCAGAGGGAGATTAATAATACAATTAAACATAAACAGTGTGGGGTCACAATAGAATTCGACTTTTTTTTTTTGTGAAACTAAAATATTCATTCAATAAACCCAATTTCACCATAGGGATCATTCATGTCTGATCTTAATCTGTCTTGATAGTTTACACATGTTTAATTTTAATGCCCCATGTCAAATCCTCCCACTGATTTGTCAATTTTTTTTGGCTTAGCATAAAGACTGTAAATGGGGAAACAGCTAGCCTAGCTCTGCCCAACGCTAACAAATCTGAAGCTCACTACTTAATTTAACATGTTATACCTTGTTTCTTTAATCCATACACAAACTGAGATGTAAAAACAACAGATTGTGGTTTTATGGCCAGGGAATAGTTATAGAATATAACTCCCTGTAAAACCACAATGCTTATTTGTGTATGGTTTAAGTCAGACTGGCTGTCTTCCGCTGTCTTTATGCTAAATTAAGCTAACGGGCTCCTGGCTCTAGCTTCATGGTTAATACACAGAGAGATATTTGAGTGGTGTTCTTTTCATCTAACTCTTAGCAAGATAGCATATTTCCCCAAAATGTTGAACTATTCCTTTAATGAATTGCTCAAAATGAACAAGAATTGAGCTCCTTGCTGAAAAAAACTGTCTTGAGTGCTGTTACCTTCTTGGCATTATTGGGGGAGATTTTGAGTCCATCGCTGCTGACCTCGTAGGTGGAGAGAGAGAGGGTTTTTCCTGTGGGTGCTTGCAGAGATACGGTACCCTGGAAGGCGCACAGGGGGATTGACAGACCTGATGACCGCTACATAGGAAAAACGAAAAAAATAAGCACACAAAATTACTATTATACGATATATTCCATCTTAGCTGCTCATCATGTTATTGACAAGAAGTACAAATTGTCCGATGCTTCACATCAACTACAAGGTCCTTTTGCATCTTGTTCACTCTGTTCAAACTAATTGATCTTAGATTGTGTCTGTGATGTCAAGGCCAGGGAGATGAATGTGTTGACCAACCATCTCCA
The DNA here is from genome assembly GCF_910596095.1 of Thunnus maccoyii. NCBI lineage: Eukaryota > Metazoa > Chordata > Actinopteri > Scombriformes > Scombridae > Thunnus > Thunnus maccoyii. The sequence continues at coordinate 21,597,840 of NC_056538.1, forward strand.
CCCCGAGAGTTAATGAGGCTTACATGTGAGAAAGCTGTCAACAGCAGTTTGCTGGTAAAATGAGATGTTAGGGCTCAGTGGGTTTAGCTGCTAGCTGAGACTTTTCAGGTTCACAGTAAAAGATGTTGTTATTATGGGATGATCTATACAACAATTTAGCTGTTATCAGAATTTTTTAAAATTAATCTGAATAATATCATTTCAGTGTGTAAAACATTAATCAAACTTCTTCAGTGTTTTCCTATTAGTTTGGCATCTTTTTAGAGATAATTTATATCAGTCATCTTCTCATCATATTTCATATTTTCTAATGATATTTTATATTTTTTTCATAGTACAAGCAATATGCATATTAGAAAATGCATATTGCTGGCAGAGGAAAGGAGGATCATCCTGTGGTGCGACAGCAGGGAGACCGTGGCAGGTCTCATTAAGCCCTCTAAATTATTTAGATTAGTTCAATGTAATGATCTGATTGTGACTATGACGCACAATAGAAACAAAGAGGATGTCAATCTCTTGTCCTCCATGACTCTGTCTGTTTTCCTGTCATTGTCTTTGCATCATTGTTGATGATAGAGAGAGAGAGAGAGAGAGAGAGAGAGAGAGAGAGAGAGAGAGAGACTCCGACTTGTAGCTGAAAACACATTGTCAAGTAAATCAAATAATCCTTAGAACCCATCAACATGGGGAGTGCATTGATGGATGTGTGTGTGTGTGTGTGTGTGTATTTGTGCGTGTATGTGTGTTCTGGGTATTTTCTGTTTTGCGTAATATTACAAATGCTGCAGCTCTCATAAAGGCACCAGACATGTTTTAAGATATATAAAAAATACTCTGTCATGAATAATAATATGTGTCTATTTTGTTTTTCCTCAAAAAAGCACAAATACCTCATTAAAAACCTTAAAATTCCAACTATTCCTTCTCCCTAATTAAAATATCCAGAATCGATGAATATGCAAAAATTTTTCATTTCAAAAGTTTAACTGCTCAATAGAAAATGTTTCCTCCTTCACTGAAAAGTCCATTCTCAGTGTATGTGCACTGGAGGCTTCACGTTTCCACATAACACTTGTATAAGTTGCATACTAGACCACAATTGGCCTCCAAAGTAGTTGTGATGTCACAAATCATGCTCATAGGTATATGCCTTAAATTTTCAATGAGCACAGAAAAACTTTCCTTCTTCAACAGATTAATGTGAAAACAGCCTCCTACTGTCAAACTCTGCACATACATCATTCTGTACAGTGAAGCTCAAACATCAAAGTCAAGTGACACAATAAGAAAAAAACATTGATTTCTCATGTATTTTCCATCATGTATTTAAAATATATTAATGTATTATCTTTAGATATATGTAATGCAGATGCATTTTTTGTGACTACATTGCAGAAGTAAACTGTTTGTGTTGACCTTTTGCTTCACAGTATGAGTCTCACATGACTGTCTTTTAGAAGTTGGAAGACAATCAGTGTATAGGGGAAACTCCTGCATATACTAGGCGGGTGGAAGCACGGGTCTTGGGGCCTCTCAGATTTTCCTGTCTGATGTATCTACTGACAGCACTCATGATCATGTTGTTGTTAAACCTACAGTGTGGAACTTTTACATATAAATGAACGTCTGTTACATTCAAGCCTTTGCCAAATGAGCTAAACACAATGCTGATTAAGCCTATCACCGCCAGATAAATCTCTCTGTATTTCACAGTCTACCAATCTGGTGTCAGGTTTAACATTCCTGCGCTGGCCGGATGAATGTATACTGCACAAGCTCTATGGGCAGAGCGGTTAGCAGTTCTGGTTAGCTCTCTGCTAACTTGAATGTGGATAATATAATTTAATTGCGCGGCTCCTCTAGACTTTCCGAATGCTATCAGACCGAATGGATTAAATTCTGTGAAACGAGTCATTTTGCAGGGGTTGTGTGATGCACAAAACAATTTATCCATCGTTTTACAGCCACGACAGTAGCAACGGAGTAGGCTATGGTGGAAACACGTGTCGACAGTGGTTTTGTAATTACTCTCATTGCCAGAAGGGGCAGACAAAAAGTCCTGCACTCCAGCTTTAAATATGAATAGATGTATTCTTATATATCTATACAATGTTTGAGATGTTGTGATATGATGTATGTCTACAACAATGGAAGATGTATCTAAGGAGGATCATGTGTGTTACAAGGCAGATGTTGTTATGTATGACGAATAAGAATGTCTTGAGAAAGAAAGGTCAAATAGTGCCTCAAGCTAACATGCTATCCCAATGGTTAAACTACAGCTGATGTATTATCTAAAATACTATAAGAGAGAATTTCCGACCCTGCTCGGGGTCCATTCAGCTCACACAGGCTGATGTTTTACTTTATGCACAACGTGAGAATTAAACCCTTGAAAGAAATATCTCTAGTGTGAAGTCAATTTTATTACAGAATTACCATGACAAAGGGGACTTTAAACTAAGAGGGAGAACCTGGTAAACATTATACCTGCTAAACATCATGCTAGTGTTGTCATTATGAGCATGTTAGCACACCAAAGCAGCTGCTGTAAACTCTTTTTGTACTCATAATGCAAGAATGAAAGTGACAACATAAACCACCTATTTTATATGAGCAGCAGCACTAGCTGTAAGTATGCATTATTGATGCCTACAGATTCTGGCGTGCGGTATTGATTCTGGTTTTGTAATTTTTCTCTCTATTCAAAATCAATTGCTGTTTCATTTTCCACCTTGCAGCCTTATTTGTGAGAGAGCCATCTATTTACATTTGCAGATGTATTCTAAGAAGGGTAAACGGGTTTCAGTTCCTTACATCTGAATGCACATTAAATCTCCATTTCCCCTTAGGGAGAGCGCTTGTGAGCACGCCTCCAGCTCTGTGCTTGCTAACAGAGAGTATGAAGTCACAGAGAGGGTAAAGATGTCTTTAAGCTCTAATTCCACCTCTCCCTGTGGATGCTGAAGGCCAGAAGGGCTGACAGTAAGGAGGAAAGACGCTGCGTAATGACATCTAGCCTGCTAACGAGGAACAAAACACAGCAAAGAAACACTATAAATCAAAAACTATTTAGATGTCATCTGTTGTGTTATACAGTGTGTGTGTGTGTCTTATGTGTGCTTTTATGCCCATGGGGAGAGGGGGAGGTTGCTGTATGTGTCTTGCTTAATGTTTGTATTTTTCGTCTTTTCTGTTTTGTTGTGTGTATATATGTGTGTGTATGTGTGTTTGTATATCCAGTGTCTGTCTTCATATACTGTAAATGTGTATCTGCTGACCCCAGTCAATGACTAAGGCCTACAGGAACATACAGTAATATACAGAGTTTGCTACTAAGAAACTGGCAAGTAGGACACACACACACACACACACACACACACGCACAAGCCAGCAGTGAGCATCTTCAGCTTATACATGATGCAAAGTGAGTGCCAAAGCCAAGCAGTAGATGCATGCTCCATGGATTTTCCACCCTCTGGTGATTTTCAACCCAAAACATTTCAGACTTATGAGTAGAGCAGAGACAGAGAGGAAGAGAGACAGAGTGTGTGCATGTGTTTGTGTGTGTGCACATGTATATATGCATTTTAAACATCTGTTAATGTCCTTGTTTGTTTTGTGAGTTTATGAGCTCATAGTGTTATTGTTCTGAAAACTTACAATTACACTGCTGTCAGTTTCAGAGGTAATGCCTGTGGCTGCACTGCTGTTTCTCTGGAACAGAGCGAGGCTGTTCCTTCATCTATGTCTGGTATCTCCAATGCCCGGATACATTAATCATTAAGCCTTTGCTGTTTTGTCCTTGTTTAACAATTCAATTGGATCCAGCGAAACATAGAGAGATTTAAGCTTCTGGTATTACAAGAGCACAGGATGTCAACTACAAAGAAAGAAATGGATTAAATATGGATTAGGGGATAGTGACTCATGTGCTCTTAACAAACTGCCTTGAGCCGAGTTGTTAACCGGTAGTACTCTTTGGCTTTGCATCAGTTGGATAGAGCAACTATTGAGTGATTGAGAAAATCATAAATTTATGAGCATAACTTTGGGTTTTGACAGACAGAAATAACAACACTGGGCACAAAATATGTGTGTTAATATGTGGATACGGTAGCTGTGTTTGATGGAGTGTGAGTGGGTTGTTTAAAACATGGATTCTATTTAATTTTCATCCAGTTGTCATTCCAAATCACATGTGTGCACAAAGAACATTGACAAACACATAGGGGGGCTAGCCTTCAGTGGATAAATGTCAATTAATACTGCTTAAACGCCAAAATACCACAAGACTAATTCAATGAATAGAGCTCTGGTGAGCTGGTCTTAGAGTGTCTGTGGAGCAGCAATGAATGAATATTTGGTTTTGAAAGACTGGCTGACATTTGTTACTAAAAAGGTAGGCTGCTGATAGTATCTTGATCAATTGCTCCTATTAGTCAGAATCCATTGAGGCTTAACACAGATAAAGATATGCAGAGAAAGGAGAGGAGAGGAGAGGAGAGGAGAGCAGAGGAGAGGAGAGGAGAGGAGAGAAGAGGAGAGGAGAGGAGAGGAGAGGAGAGGAGAGGAGAGGGGCTAAGGGAGAGAGGATTTTAGCAATTTCATCTATATCACATGCACAGCTCTCAGTCTGTCAGCTTGATTATAAAGAGGCATATTCACAGATGCGGAAAACCCCATAGAGAGACAAACCAACAAAGTCAGACAGGCATTCAGACAGAAAACAAATGCACAAATATGCCCGCACTTCTAGTTGTGTGTATACTTGTCTATACCTCTGGCCTACCACAACAGATTACAGGTGCACTGCAATAAAAAAGCATTTAATTTCCTTTTGAACAAAATGTAAACACAGTAAGGAAGATTGAAAATCCATCTACTTTATGGTCCTGAGTCGCTAATTGTTTATAAACAATCACCTCAAGAGTACATCACCATATGTTGCATGCTAATGCAGTAGTTATTTGACTAGTTTAGAAAGCAACAGGGCTGAGTGTGGGTGTGGAAAAATCAATTAATGCCAGCCATAAACCACAAAATGACAGATACAAATGACTTCATTTAATGGTTCAACATCAGACTAATCAACTGACTGCTCTGGATCGTGGTGTACCTGTCTTGGTGTTCTCTCGGATTTACTCCTGCACCATTCCCAGTCTGTCAGCTCGATTTTGCGACACTCCTCGTGCGACAGCCTCCTCTCTGACCCCTCGAACACCGATGACGTGTCAGTGAGATTGTGATCCTGCTCCCGGTGATGAGAGGGCATGGAAGGGACACAGCGGAAGTCATCATCATCTCCATGGTTCTCATGTGGGAGTGGGGGACAATCAGCCAGCGCCTCTCCTCCACCGGCCACAGCTTCCAATAGGAGGTCTGCATGGGAGGAGCTGTCCACCGGGCATGTGGTGCTGAAATCAAAATTGGGCCCCAAGCTCGAGAGGCCACCACTCTCTAGTGCATCGAGGCGGGTGTTAGGGAAGTCACAGTTAAAGAGGCTGTGATAGGCCGGCGTCTCAATGGGCGCACTATGATGAGACATGGTGGCATTGGATAACTTATACACTCCATAGCCTTGTTGGAAGGAAAGGTTGAACTCAAATTTTCTTTTCATCACTGTGAAGAAAGTAATTGAAAACAAATAAATTACACCCTCAATTTAAAAACAGAAGTAGGCTGCATATCACATTTGGAAATTGGTTTAGAGCTTCTTTAAGTAAAAAACATGCTTGATTGCTCATTGTTAGTAAATTTGGAGCATGCCTGGATACCTGAGGGTTCCTGTGTTGGATCCCGTTTGCAGTTAATGAAGCAGCCACATGGCATGTGAATCCAGCGTTCAGACAGCACGAACAACGGCGTGACCGCAGGGGCAAGCAAAGTGAGAAAGAAGCTCAGAGTCTCAAGGGGCGAGCTGCGTGCATTCACTGTGTGGCGCACCAGCACCAAAGTCTGTGAATGAAAGGGAAGGGGAAATTAATTCACTGAGGTGTCAGTGATTCAGTATGCATGAGGATGTGGGGGTAGGGAAACTCATGAATGGAAACAAATTACACAGATCCTTCATCCATACTGGGCTTTTTTTGCTTTTGCTTTTTATTTTTCTGTGTTGTCGTTGAGTCAAAATGCAAAATGATTGGACTGTTGCACTACTGTACAGTGCACGGGTGTACTAAAATTGAATAAATATAAAAATAAATGTGTACATTTCTATAATGAAAGTATTCCTTTATAACTAATGTTTATATGACCCAGTCATTGTGCCCCAGCAACAGGTGCATCATCGTTCTGGTATTGACCTCCAAAGCTTTCTAGAAAAATGTTATACCTGTAAATGCAAACACAGACACAAAGACAGAAATCTAAAAGTAAACCTTCTTGGGCAAGACATGTTTGTTTAGGCTTGTGTCTTAAAAAAACAATAAAATTATTCACATCTACCAAAGGAAAGCTCATTATGAATTGTTCAGTTGCATTTATTGTGTTCCTGAGCAACTTGGACATTTACTGCATTAATCATGGCCAGAGCTTTTCTCATTTTCAGAGTTACAAGTTTGAAATGCCAATTCTGTTTGCCCATCATTGTCTGCTGGCTGAACAGCTTTTATCACCCCAAATTCTTTTTTTTGTTTGAGCAGAACAAACACTGTTTGGCAATCATATCAATCAAAATATTTCACAATACAATATATGCTGCTCTTAAGGTTTTACAGGAAAGCCATCCTACTGAGGGCCTTCAGGGAAGGTTGATTTAATGGGACACTGGCTGTAACCAAACTTAACTAACTAAACTAAAATTTTAAGAGAACTTTCAATGAAACAGCAAATCGCGATGAGATGTCTTAATGGTTTCAAGACATGAACAAAAAGTGTCAGATTATTAATTAATTATCCCACAAAATACACAAGTTGCTGAAAGGATTTTAAAAGAGTAATACATTTATATTCTGATTTACAGACTTTTTGTTTACTTTCTGTTACTTTATCCAAAGCTTAAACTTACAGGTCATAGCCACAAAAACAGCAACCGAAATGGTGGCCTAATATCTGATTTGGGTATGACAATGTTTAGCAATGTCGGGGTACATTAAAGGCCGAAACATTTATTTTCAGGTGGCTGCAGACTCTTTTCTCAGGTTACTCTGAGTTTTTATAGAAGGCACATCTCTTTGTTGCACCTGTCTTTTGGCTAAAATACAGACCCAAAAAATTTGTAGCATAGTTCTACTCATCTTTGATATCAGAAGCTCAGATTGGCCCAAATAACAAAAATGAACAAGGATAGTTGAACAGGGGGTTCTGTCTGAGGATCCAGTTTTTCTTGAAAGAAAGTGAAAAGTTATTCCAATATGATCAGACACTTCTTCTGGTTTGTAATGTACTTTTAGGAATTTTCGAAAAACAAATGTCAGCGAAAGATTTAATAAGATAAGACATTTAAACCAAAACATTTAAAAAATCTTGAGACAAGTAGATTTCCAATGGGAATATGTATAAACATAACTCAACTAGTAGATGTCAGCTGTCAGCTTATTAGATTAAACGGTTTGGGTGTATCGAAATGGACCAGCTATTTATAAAAGTTATGAGGCTGTTGCTTTTGATGTAGCATGCGCTTTTGTCACGCTGCTTACCATCATTGGCATCCATAAAATAACTCGAACAACCGCCAGTATCATGGAGAAGCGCTTTTGTGCAAACACCACTGGTGTGTCCCCGACAGCTGCTGCCCTCTGCCCGCTGACAGACACTGAGGACAGACCGCTGTTCTCCTTCCCCCTGAGCTCCGACACTGTCCCACATGAGCTTGGGCTCAGCTCGTTGTAGGCACCGAAACTTTTATTCAGACTGTCCCGGGAGAAGGACTGGAGATCACAGAGGGGAGCGGATCCACTTAGTCCCCTCGCCATCTCCAAATAGCTCGGGTACAGTAAAGTCCTCTGGGGTTCTCTGGAGCACAGCAGCTGGTAGGTGAGGGGGATAAAGAAAAACAACAAGCCGCAGAAACACAGGGAATATAAAGAGAAAAGCAGCAGAATGTACAAACTGTCGCTCTCTGGGAAACACCCAAGAGAGGCCGGCGTAAAGCTGCCCCATCCGCACAAAGGTAACACACTGACGGCCAAGCTGACCGCCCACACAGCGGCTATGGCCCACATCACTCTCAAGGGCCGGCGGACAGACTGGAGCACTCCAAATCTCTTTGTGACATAAAAAGTGTAGGCTGCTATCAGGCAGGCCTTCATATTGCTTGAAACACCCTGGAACACGTACAGAAGTCCGGATAAAGTGCACAGACTGCTCGATCCTCCACCTCCATCGCTCTCCCACTGTAGGAGCATGAACATGGAGAGAGGGACCACACTGAGCAGGTCGTCCACCGACATGGAAGCCACAATGAGACACAGGGAGGTTTTCCTCCTCATCCGGAGGAGAGAGAGGAGCGAATACACCCCTCCGACAAAGGTAGCAGCCGCGATGGTTACGCACAAGCCGAAAAGCAGCAGGCGAATTTGCCTCTCCACCTCCGAGGGGTCTGTCTGCTCGTAGGTGGTCGTGGAAAGGTAGCTCTGGTTGGGCGCCGGGGAGCTTAGGTGCGTCGTGGACATTTTCAGTGAATGAACTTTGTCTTCTCTGTCCCTTTTGGCACTTTTAATTGGTCAAATCTGGCTCATTCGCCTGTAAAGTTTACCGCGCTGCAAAGATGTGAGGATGGCACAACATGCGCCGCATCTCTAAAAAAAATTTGACAACAGAGATGAGAGAGAGACATAGCGCAACATCCTTCTCCGATCCAACAGGAAACGCACGCGTAACCAAAGCTTTCCGGTCCTTTGGATGTGGAGCCTCCGGGTACAGTGCTGGCAGGCACTTCTGTTCACCGTTCAAACCGCGCAACCAGGGCACCTCTTGTTTCCAGCTGCTGATGTACGCGCTGTCGTCATCACCGTTTCCTCTCGCGGCAGTCATTTGGGGTTGGGCCAAACGCAGCCAACTACTACAGTGTCTGTGTGGAACTGGTCCGATACATCAGGCTGCTTTTTCATTTGTGCCTTGGCCCGACGCTGACCACAGGTCATGCCAAATACTCCCGTTGCCCCCCACCGTTAGTGGGGGGCAACGGGAGTATTTGTTGTTAAATGTCCCTCTGAATGAGGGAATACAAATGAGAAAAAGAAGCTATTATGTATTATGTGTTTTTTCTTGCGGGTGCAGATTTGTGTTTGTGTGTAAGAAGCCCATCAGTTTGAGGTTAATTCCATCTGGAAACCAAAATAATCATCCACACGACCAGGCAGTGTCTGTGCCAGTCGTTTTCAGCAGATTGGCTTTCATTGTTCCATTTTCAAAGCCTTTCTAGCGTAATAGAGTCAGGAAACTAAATGCCAAACCGAAAATAATAAGGATAACATAAATTAGATAAGGTCTGAGTGGTATCTTGTGACCAGACTGAAAACAATCAGGCCTGTTTACTGTACACGTGTGTTTGTGTGTCTGTTTGTCCTGTGTTTCACATCTGTCAGGGTGCAGCAGCCCTCATGAGGCAGGAGGACAAAGGACACATTGAAGGCAACGAAGTGCTTTAAAAGAAAAGTTATCCTTGCTTGACTCATCTGAGTGGACATTGTCTTAACATATTAATGTTATTTGTCACCAGAGACACATGTTTTAAATTATGATTTAATGAATGATTAAGTTGTAATTAAAACAGTCTGATGGTTTTATGAGATACAACACTAAAGCAGGTTATGGGGATAACAATGGGAAATGCAACCAACTAAGGAAGAGCCCCAATTAAACGGTATGTGACCCTGTGGCTGGTCAAAGGCAGATTAGTTTGTGTGAGCAAGTGTGGCGCAAGTGTGGCACACGTGTGTGTGTGTGTTTAAATCCTATACCCTGGTGTGGAAGTGGCCTTGTCTCATCCTCTCCTGTGGTTTTCAAGGATTTTCAGGCTGAAGGACTTCCCAGTTTGTTTAGATGGTTCATGGGTGTTCATTTATCCTCACAGCACTCCGATGATAGAAATAATACTCAATGTGTAATGCTCAGTTTAGCTAAATTTATCACTGGTGATTGATTTCTGGACTGGTGCCCTTTATGTAAATGCATGGATCTGCATGATGACAGTCCATGTTTATTTATTTACACTCCTCCATTATTTCACTCACTCTGTGATATCATTACACAGTATCTGTGGATGCAAACATGGCTGTGAGTGCATCTGACTTCAGGGCTTGTAATTAAATTAGAGTTTGGGCTAAGTGACTTACAGCCAGTCTAATGACTAGACTCTCTCTGGGGCCATGGGGACACAATGAGGAACATAAGAGGACAATACACAATCCACAAGGGTGTACACACACACACACACACAAACACACAGAGTCACACCAGCTGAGCTCAGCATCACACATCAAGGTGACCTACTTTGTGTGTGTAAATGTGCATTTGTGCATACGCCGTGCAATAGTTTGTTCATGTGTGCATGTGAGATGGAACAAGGTGAGAGTGCAGCTGTATACTTTTTTCCTCTTGGCACAAGTGCATAAGTGTAATGAAACATTATCTGAAGATGAAAAGCTATCTTTCTGTCAAAACATGTCCCATCATCTTTTCATGGAGGAAACACTGAAAATACATTTTATGTCAAGGTAGATGAAGAGATGGAAAAATCACAGAAAAAATATTTGCCATATAAAAAATAAAACACGAGCTGTGTGCAGTTTTAAATAATTCATTAAAGTCCTTATATATGCAGAAAGTGTCAGTGTCGATGTGCATCGTAAAAACAAAACAGGCCATCTTATTAAATATTTTAAAATAAATATTAGTCATACATTAAGTCATTCTGTCAAAACACATCCCACATGATCATCCATAATACATACATGCATTATAGATGTATAATGAGCTAAACTAAATCTGGAGAAGATGCAAAGAAGAACATTTCCCAATGTTTCCCATATCACAAATGGTAAAGCAGATTTAATATTGCCTCTTATAAAAAAAAACACACTGAGACTATCACATAAAACATACACTTTATTTGGTTACAGTTATGACAAATTTAAGAGTTCTCCATTGCTGTATTCTTAATCCAAAATAAAATAAAACATAAGTCTAGATCGTCATTAGACCTGTCCCATTTAAATGGTAAAAATTTAGTGAGTTATCAACAGTAGAATCAAAAACAGAGACACTGCAGCACAATGTTCTCTAGCTGTGAGATCCAAATAAAATTAGATCAGAAGAAATATATTTCTCCATCTGCAGACTGACACACATCCAGATGTTCCTGCCTGCTGCCACTGCTGCATGATGCTCCAATGATAAACAGAGTTTACCCTGTGCGGACTAGTTTGGTAAACATCAGCAGAATTCCCCATTCCTTTTAGATTGTGGAGTCCTTTGTAGAGTGTTATGCCACATTAAATATGGGAAATGAGGCCTGTTATGAGCGATATTGTTCCTGTGTTGACACAGAAAAGGTGTCTGCTAAAACCTGACATTTTCATTACAGTGTCTACTTTCATTACTTCAGTAAACATTTGATGAAGGCTCATGAAGTCAAACGAAATTACATTAAAACTAATGAAGCAAGAGTTTTATTTGAGAATTGCAACCATCTTGCAACATCTAATAAATCATTCATTCATAATATTGTCTGGAAATGAAAATGAAACCATGGGAATGCTATGAAATAAAACCTCATTGTGTCTCTATACTGCAATTCATCTGGACCATGAAATGGAAGCAGCTAATCAAAGATAGATGAGTGTAATATGCTGTATAAATTCCCCCCTAGTTCATTAATAATGTACTGTGTAACACATATGGGCATACATTTTTGCACAAATCACACCACCATTACCCTGTTGCTTGCTGGCCTCTGGTGGCGCATCCTAAATCCAACAGAGCACAGTTAGTAACTTTAAATTGTAGAACTGATGTTGAAGTGCCACCCCCCAACCCCCTCACTCTCTCTCTCTCCCCCCAAACACGAATCCACCCACACCTGCACGCACACGCACGCATGCGGTTTAAGTGTGTAATTATCCTAAGTCACATCAAATATTAATAAAGCAGCACTTGACACACAGATACAGACACAGAAACAGAATGGAAGATTATATTTGCATAAAGGAGAGAAATAAAATTGAATGAGAAAAAGGAGGATGAATAGTCAGTGCCATGAATTCATAATGACTCAATCTTAACTCTCTGCTGAAGTGCTCCTAGGGCTGCAGCATGCTAAGTATAGAAAGTACATATTGGGGTTGTTTAAGTGCTGTTCTGAGAATTAGATTGACTTTGAGAACCAAAATCTATTTGATGTAGTAGAAAAAGAGCCGACAGATTTAAGTGCAGTACAAGTGAACACATGCACAGACAACAGGTCAAGCCTGAATTATTCAATATTATTTGTAGTGATTTTGTATGAAATGACTGTGTGTCATGAGAGAGGGGTCACCTCTAATGCAGAAATCACAGAAAACTTTCACCCATCTCTGCCCACAGAGCTATTTTTGCTCAGTATTTTGGTTTAACATTTACTTAAAGTCTCATCACCTTTCTGCTCTCATCAAAAGCTCTGATAAACCCACTGTACACTACCTGCTCAGCATGAAACATTGCTGGAGCAGAGGTGAGTATCTTGCCAAATCTAGCTGGACCAAAGCTTATTTTGTTATGAGTTGGCAGACACCAAAAAATGAGCTCAAAGGAGAGTGAATATTGGACGTCTATTCATGGTATTCATCATGTTCCTCCGTGTCTGCTTGCTGTGAAAGCAGCTAACTGCTTGCTAATACATTAGCCATAACAATTTTAGTCTATAAGCCAAGGATTTGACGTTGATGGTGTGTTTGTCTGCTTATTGCAAAAAGCAAGCACAACCTGCCATCCAAGACAACTAGCCAGCTGCCAACATATGAAAGGCTGCAGCACCAGGCCAGTTATCAACCAAAGCTCTAGCAGATTAGGTGTGAATTTCCTGATAACCTCTGCAATTGTCTGCAAAACAGATGTATGGTACTTTTCTGGGAAGTTTGCCTTCCACACAACATAGATCCTCCTTTTCCGCATAGATCTGAAGAAAGTGAGATTCTGCCTTAGTATAACAATCCCACATTTTTCAGGATTCACTTCTTTTCATGCGGTGTATTTTTCAGCCCTTGACTGGCCAAAACTTGATTCATGATGCTTTAAAATACTATAATCTCTTAACACAGTGTTCAACTGACACTTCAAGTCAGTGTTATGTTTTATATTGGCTGTTAAAGAAAGAAGAGTCTTAGAATATTAATGGGAACTGGTTATACAATTTTCTTTTAGAAAGAGATCATTCTCTTAAAAATAGACTGCAGTGTATCAAACACTTTGTTTCTTAAAGACACTTTCACAACACCGCGAAATAACTCTAAATCACTTGTGTAAAAGTGAATTTGATATAAACTTGAACAGAAAAAAAAATAGTATACACACGTGAACACACTAAACGCTAAACAAGCAGACAGTTGGGAGTTGAAGATTGATCTCTCAGTGATTATGCAACAGGAAAAATGGCACAACTCTTTCTTCATACAATAGCTGTGCCAGTAACCAAATGAATCTGAACTATGTGTTTTGAATTTGACTGAAACCAAGGGATTTCAGTGAATCACTGAAACCAGATGTTGATCAGATTTTTACAAAAAGAGAAATTTGTATTATTATCATTAATTCAGATTTGCATTTGACTGCAAACAATAAGACTGAAGTTGATATTGCAATTTAATGAGTGCTTCTATTAAGTATTAAGTAAGAACTTCTAGTATTTCTAACAAGACATGACAATTATTTTTTAAATTAAGCAGCATTTTGAATACTTTAATTTCAGATCAATCATAATGAAAAAATGTATGTAAAAATGTAATTTCTAAAGTTAAAATATAAATTAACTTTCAATTCATATGAATTCATTTCACTATATACAAATTCAGAATGCACAATTAAAAATTCACAGATATTCTTAATTTAACCATAAATACAAAATTTAATTCAGAAGAAAAGATTAAATATTCAGATTTTCATTTGGCCACTGGCAGAACTCTTATACCACATTTGGGCTTGAATACTTATTTGCACAGTTGTGTACAGTATGTCTACACAAGTGTGTGTGCACCTGTAGGCTTAGTAACGGATGATATCTGTGAAAGTGTGTGAGTGTCTGTGTCTGTGCACATGCGAGTGCACACGCATCTGTGTGCACATCCAGAGCTGTCATCCATAATACATGAGGTAATGTGTTTGAAGACCACATCTTTGAGCATCTTTCCATTACTTATTGATGAATTTATCATATAAGAATACAAACCAGCGGCACAGAAAAAGTTAACAAAATGATGTTGAGTAAGAAATACAGAGAAAGAATTTGTTTGCGTGGTGTGTGCATGCCATTCCAAGCCAAGCCAGAACGACCGTCAGAAAGTCATGTCAGACCACATATAATTCATAGCACCTGTTTCCAGGGAAACATTGGCTGGAGTTCATGGTCATACACAAACACCTTTTCTCTCCCTTCTCTCTCTCTATCTCTTTCTCCCTCTTTCTCTCACTCTCACACACGCAACACACGCATACCAACACCCAGTTTGCTAACAGCTAATTGACAGAGTTTGAATATTTATTTTGTACTTTTCCAAAAGGGTTGCAAAAGTTGCTAATGGTATATACTCTTAGAAGGTAGTGAGAGGGCGGTATCCTCCTCAGTAACCTAAACTGCATCACACATCAACCACAATGATTTTTAGGTGAAATGAGTAGGGGGATATCCAGCAGTAACAGTACCCATAGAAACATTCACTGCTTACCTATGACATACACTTGAAAAGATTTATTCAAATTCAACTGAGACAAAGCTATAACAGCTAACACTTTAGCAAGAAAAAACATCCCTTTGAGCTTTTCAAAGTTTTTAAAAGCAATTTAGTTCAGAGCTGAGTTAGGCTGATTTGCATTGGCAGAAGAGCTGGAATAAACTGACATGATGCAGCTGTTAGAAAGGAAGCTGGTGAAAACAAGGACAGGGTCAACATGGCATTTGTGAGCCACTGAACCTTTCTCCCAACAAAATGGTTTTACTTTTGGAAAGGAGGCTTTTGTTTTTTTAACTAATCAAAAAGTAAAAAAATATTCAGTCTCAACCCAGTTGAAAACATATGGGAGATGATGCAGCAAAGTGTTAGACAGTACCATCAAAATACCATTTAAGGTGGAAAAAATTAGCCTTTAAGTATGAGCTAATAGTATCCCATCACCTTTACTGTATGTTTGTTTTTCATTTAGTTTGTCACACATCTGCATATTACAATAATCAACTATACTGTCAGCTAGTTATCCAGTGTGACTGTGTTTGCTAATGATATTGCTATGGCTGTGAATATCAATGTAAATATGAGATGAATATGAGGAAAAAAATACTTTTTTTTTTAGAGTTCTGCTTTCTCTGCCAGGTGTTATTCATGACCTAAAGATACGTTTCAGCTAAAACCCAAAGCAGGTTGTCAGTTGTGTCAGTTACTTTAAAAAAGAAAAAGAAAAAAGTAATGATTCATTTTTAGTAACAAATAACTCATTATATGCACCACTTTACGTAAAGGGGCACAAAAATATGAAATACTGTATGTATGTAAAAAGGAAATAATGATGCTTCTGTAACATATATCACCTGATTTAAATGTTATCATTATTCAGAGACTACTATTAAATTACAAATCAGTTATTTCTTGATTTGTTCCTGTCCACTTCCTGAAAATCTGAGATTTTGTGTATCTTGGTTTGCAACCTATGGGTTGGGTCCCCCAAAAGGTGTTACTGAAGGGTTGCAAGTTTTTTTTCTGGATATGAAATCGGAGAAAAAAAATATCCTCAAAATTACGTTAATTCTTTCCTTTTTTCTTACGAGTTACTGGCCAAATCGAGGTGTTTCTAGTTTTAATCAAAAAAACTGAAGAAAAAAAAAATCACTATTTGTTTGAATTTGTCACAAGACATGCATTGACTATGGGGGGGTCGCATGAAGGCATTGTTTTGTTTTAAGGGGTCATAAGTCAAAAAGGTTGGGAATTACTGCCTTGAAATGTCACCCATTCACACAAAGTTTCTAATTTGTCCACCAGATGGACCTATTGCACTGAGGAAATGCTGGCCTGTGCGAGAGACCAGCTGTGGCCAGTCAAATATAGCCCCGGGTAATGGATCACTCAGGAGGAAGCAGGTGTCCAACATATATTGCCTAAAATCAGTATAAGCTGCACTAAACCAGAGCTAGACAACAATATAATGTCTCCAAAGACCCATATCTATTTTAATGAGTCTTGTAGCTATGCTATAGGCATACTGGGACATGGGTGTTGCTCTGCAAGACCTGAAGGCAGAGGATCTGGTGAGGCTTCAAGTGGGTCACTGCTATGGTTCTATGGGGAGAGCAAATCAACGAGGAATCTGACTGTGAAGAAATGTGGCAAATTAGTTCTTTTTTGCCATCTCCCTCTATGGTCTCCAAACCTCTATCCCAACAACCTGCACCACACTAATCAGCATAACGAATTCCTCCAGCATGCCTGGCTTAATGGAATCAATTACTTGTGGAAGACAAGAAACCTGGCAAGAAAACAACCAGCCAAGAGTAATTTACCTGGATGGTTACAGAGAGGACATTAAGGTAAAATATGCCTATGTAGCTTGCCTGAGTGTTTATGCAGAGAAACTGATGATGACAAACTATCATTTGTTTGGTTTGTTATTAGAATGAAAGACAGCATTAAGTGACAGAAGAGAGAGGCGATAAAAGGAGAGCATAAAAAGGAGGTGATGTGACAAACCCATCTGTTTTTCTGTGTGTTTGTGTGTGTGTGTGTGCTTGTGTGCGTTTGCATATTAGTGTCTATTTTCCCTTCCATGCTCATGTGCATGGTGTGTGTATATTTCTACATTAATGAGCAGACTGGAGATTTTCATTAAGGCCCCCATTAGTACCTTTTTTCCCTCTGGGCTCCATCTCACTGCTCCACTCTCATTCATTCCTCTGATGCAATAACCAAAGAGAGGTAGACAGAGAATGGCAACAGTCACTGTCGCAGGAATTCAGTAAACTGCAATATATCTGGCACCACTTTCAGAATAAACTGGCTCTTTTGAACTCAATCATCAAATTGGGGTTTTCAGAAAAAGACATCAGCTTGAAATGAAGCAGAAAGGCAAAGTGTTTTAGAAGTAAATTATGAAATATGATTGTTCATTAATTTGTGCATCAAGCATTTTAAATTAAGAGCTAAATGTCTGAATTATCCAAAACAAATATGGGACTGATGTCTGGTCGAAAGATTTCCTTGACTGATATTTGTGCACTAGCTTGGCTGTCATCCACACACTGCTGACAAGCATGGCTAGGCAAACTCCTAAAAACCCTTCAAGCAGACATGCTATCAAACCAGAGCACTCTTAAAAACACAGTGGAAGTGTAACAACTCCCCAACAAGTCAACTGACAGCAGATTTTATCTTGGGAAGTATGTTTTCAATCTTGGTCTTTCCTATCCAGTGCGCATCTCAGACAGAGATGAGCAGTTTGAGAAATTTGGCTGGTGTTAAAAATCTTTTGAACATGACTAAAAATAACAAGTGTGTTTCACCACAGGGGGTTACAACTAAGAGAGGATGTTGCTGTGCTTTCATTACAGAACATTAGAGGGCAGTGGCTTTACATAAAGCACCAAAGTGGCCTCCAGATCAACCAGAACCTTTTAAAATAGATTGGAGTGGTAGAAAGGACTCAATGATTAGAGTTAACCAGTCTCTCTGAACAGCCTGCTGTGTTTTTCACCTTCATGCTGCCTTGACTTTATTTGCTGCATACATTTCTGTGCTATTATATGCTCACTTAATGCTGAAACTTTGAGAGACAGGGAAAATACAAACATACTAATAGTATTCTTGTGTATAAAGGGTGGAAGAGAAAACGAAAGATGGACAATTTGCCCAAGTCTGTGCTGACTGTTCAAAGTCAGGTTGAGTAAAATGTTTCCTGTCAGAGAATTTAGGACAGAGGGGAATACAGGAGAGGAGGAGGAGGAGAAAATGGAGGGTGTAAACCTAAATAGAAATGTAGGAATGTCAGCGGTGGTTGACAGATCATGTTAGTGTGTTAAGACAAATATTGCTTGAAATGGTAAGATGGTAGAAAACAGAACACCACACAAAGGTGACCACATGAGCCTGTGCTGTTGTTCTCGAGGACGTTTGTCACCAAGTATGGTAGTTAGTCACACAACCCAAACCGAAATATCACCACATTAACTCGAGGAATCTTGATGGTTCTCTGTGGACAAAAAACTGTGTCGGTAATTAGTCTAGACATGTCTTACATTTACATCAGTGGCTGCTTTCAGTCACCTCCATCAGCAGCGTAAAGGATTAGAGTGAATCCCACTATTGCACCTGCATTATGCGCCCATATTACGCCATGCCCTGATTTCTTGCTAAAACATGTTGTGATGACAGAACAAATATAAAAGGTGCAAAAGAATAGAGTGGATATTAAGTCATTTTTACCCTAAAGAACTGCATGTGTGTAGTCGAGTGTCAGGGAAAACCTTCTCTTATTGCAGTAATTGAATAGATTTTTCACATACCTGTTCTGAAAACAGGAACCTAGCTTTCACTCAGGTATACTTTCCAAATATTGGTCTCAGCGACTCTTGACAAATGACAAACATTACAGTGTAGCCTATATTTACTCACACTGTCATGTCTAAATCATAATGTTATTGCATTTCAACTTTTTTTTGCTGTCTTTTCCTTGTCAGGATGTGTCATCAGCCCTTTCGCAATGCCTGTATGCACTGGAAGCTACTTTGGCACCACTTCCTAATAAATCACCCGTTATAAAGGGTTTTAAAGTAGAAACTACTGCCTTTATAAATAGTTAATTTAAAATTGACTAATGCTTTAGAGATCAGTTATATACCATTAATAATGAATGGCTGGTGTTTTTTTATTCTCTACTTGGTAATAATACCGTCTTAAATATTGGTAATTCATGAATAAATGCTCAATATAGGTTTTTTTTTAAAAATTCAAGACGCTCTGCAGCCCTTTTTTGAAAGTTGCCTGATATCAGGCAGCTTTTGATTAATGACTTAAAGCAGATCTACAAAACCTTAATTTGTATTAACTGAGCATTAATTGAGTCTGTACTTCCACATAATTAGGATAGTCTAGTACTCTCTCCTTTGCTGCTTGTAATACATTTCCACAGACATTGAGATGCAGGCAAAGTCACTCACACGTACACCAACCTCTGTCAGGTCATTTGTGCACTAAGACAAATTGTACAGTAGTGGGACACAGTTGAGTGTTTTATCAGTCTTTGAGAGTCTGGCACTGAGGTGCCAGAGGGTAAGAGAGCACACTCAGGAAAAGGCATGCTAAGTGGCCATGACAGATGAGAGCTATCTGAGAGCATTCTTCTGGGTCTCGTTCAGACCAATTCAGAAAAGCTTACACATGCATGAGCAAAACAGCACACATAAAGCTATACACACTGACAAATAAAAACTCATTTGTGAAATAATGCATATTAAGTTGTTTAAATTGTCTTATGGAAAACAATTATGAGCAGGAGAGCTGTTCAGAAGGTTTCAGGCTTCAGCTCAAGGATGGCAGGGCTACATTTGAGCAGTCTAGTGCTTGGTACAGCATGGAACCCGTGGCAATGCAAAAAGAACAAAATGCACTGTACTGGCCTCTGAAAACCAATAGAACCCAGTCCAAAACAAATTATCTCACTAAGTCTGAGATCAAAGGTACTGTAGCAGCAATCAACTTGACCTGCTCGACCTCCAGCTGTCAATGTGTGAGAGTCTTTGGAGGGACAGGGGTATGTGTCTAAGAGTGCGTGTGGATGTTTGTGGATTTGTGTATGCACATGTGTGTGTGTGTAAGATAGAGACTGAATCTACGGTCACTGATGTGAGGCACCTGCCCAATTTATATCATCCAAAATCAGAGCAGCAATTCTGGATCTGAAATTTTGTTCTTACCTGCACCACCTATTGGCAACAAAATTAACTGCAGCAGTAGTAGTTTGGAAGTGCAGGTTGTCAGACTGTAGGGTACAGTATGTGGAACTAGACTGACAACTACATTCATATGCTGAATGCAGACAAGGACATTTGTGAGTGAATTATAAGCCAGGTCCATGAGTTACATAATTCTGATGGAATAAGTTTTTGTTTGTTGAAAAAATTGATAATCCAGGTGAAAATTGGTTCAGTCTTAATGTTGCTTTCAGGCCATTCTTCTATATGCTGTGGTTGGATCCCAGGGTTGCAGAGGTGGAACAAGGTGAAAACACAATATGGACATATTGTCACCTTATAAAGTTGTTATGTTGAGCGTATTGGCAAGAACTTGCCTATTTACAACAGACATGGAGCAATGTTATCATTCATTTGGAGTCATGTTTCTGGCCATGTTATGAATGTAACTCCAATATTAACTCTCCACCAACTGCTGAGAAAAATATTTAGCTCTTTAGCTGCTAAATGCTCCACTATTTTCACAAGCTAGTAGTTAGCTATGTCTGTCCAATGTTTGGTGCTACTGTAGGCAGGTACTGTAGGTGGGTTTATGAGAGCTTTTTCACTGAAAACATCATCCTGCTGTGTCTGGAAATCATGCTGATGAGAGTGATGAAAGTGAACCATGAACACTAAAGTGGCAGGCCTTGAAAGATGCTAAAATGCTCTGTAGAGCTGAGTGGGTGATCATTCTTTGTGGGTTCCTCTACTATGAACAACCCTTTTCACATTACATAGTCATGTGATTCATTGTTAATATAATACATCCATCAGTACAAATGAATAAATAAACCTCTTATAAAATATAAAACATTTTAGGCGCAACTGCAAAATATGACTGCATTTGCTGTTTGGATACACGAGACATAAAAACTTTATACTGCATGAAAAAAAAAGTATTTTGTCTTGGGAATCTGAATGAATTCAGCATGTACTGGCATGCAAGACAAAAGGGTGGAGGTAGTGGAGAGGACTGTCTGGCGTAACAAAGAGACATAGAGAGGAAAATGTACACACTACAATGAGCATGATGAGGGCATTTATTTGTTTAGTGTGTTGGAAATTTTCCATCATGAGTACATCTCAAAGGAGAATCTTTGTATTATGACTTCATCTGATCCACTTGTGAGACTGTAAGCTACCTGTCATTCCTTTCCATGTCTTCAGATTCCTATAGATACCAACTCACCATGGCAAAGCAAGTGCGGGCAAGTGAAGAGGCTAGTAACTGATGAAAGGAAATGTGTCTTGAATTGTGACTTTGCTCATGACAGCGACTAGACTGATAATGATGCAGGTGAACACACAGGATGCAGGAGATGTAATGCACATATACACCAGAAAGAAGAAAGAAAGGAGACATTTCACATGGAACTGGAGATAATATTGAGAATTTTATCACAAACAATCTCTGCACAACTTATGAAAAATTACATATATACTGTTTTTGTGTGAGTGTGTATGGACTTGTATTAATCACCTTCTGGGGACTAAAATCAATCAGCCACATTACAGGGACACACCTCTCATTTGGTGACAAAAATCTGGTCCCCACAAAGTATAAACCATTAATGTTTTAGGGTTTTTTGGTTCAGGTTATGGTTAAGATTAGACAAATAGTACTAACTGTTAAGATAAGCTTCCAAGGAATAAATATAAGTAAATGCAATGTCCTCCCAAGTGACAAAAACAAGATTGTGTGTGTGTGTGTGTGTGTAAAAAGAGAACTTTTGATCATTCCTTGCTTCAATATTGCAACCGCTTCCCATGTGTGCGCTTACCTAATATTTTATCACACATTGTACTTCATACTGTGTCACATAAATCACTGAGGAGACTGAAAAGAGCAGTAATACCAGTGTCATGGAGTGCTGAAGTACAACAAAGAACCTTTGCTATTATATTGGAATTTTTTAGGACACACTCAAAACATTATTTCCCTCCATCCAATTTCTCATTGATAACAGCAGTAAATAAATAAAAAAAAAATCCCAAACGGTCTGTGCCAGTCTGGAAATATTAGGTAAGTCGACACTTTTAACCATTTTCCTTTCGTATCTCTCTTTCTGTCTGCTCCGTTCCTCTTCTTGCTGCTTTATGACCGGCACAAACCTCAGTCTGAAAGCCCCTCTCCCTGAGTGACAGCAGTGATGTTATTAATGTGTGTGTGTAGTATATGTGAGCCCTTGTCTGTGTGAGTGTGTTTGTATGGTTCTGCACTTTGGTGCTAGATTGTGTGTGTGTGTGTGTTTTTATGTGCACTGACTGTAGACTTTAAGCAGAACTGGACAGCCCTGCTGTTGCTGATAGGAGACTTACTCTCCTGACAGGTCCTGAAGGGAGGTGCTGATAGAACAATCCATCTGAGTGACCTTGATCCAACCAAAGAGCCTTCATATCTCGCTTCTTCTGAAGACACACATCTATTATTGAGTTTGTGGTCTGATAAAAATGATTTCTTGTAATTGTGACTAACCTGCTGTTCTGCAATGACTTTGTGTGAGTCATGGTCATACTGTAAGTGGACGAAATATGGAACGGTTTTTTAGTCATAGTTGCCTCTATGTATTACCAGTTTTCTGGAACACAATTGTGCAAATCTTGTAAAGTGGTGGTAACATTCAATACTAATTGGTACCAAAAACCACAAGGATGTGAATCATGTCTAATGTAAGAGTAAGAAAAATAAATAAATTCCACAACCGTACAATTAACACCACATCTTTCAAGCCAGAGAGGAATGGTTTGTGTTTACTTCACACTGTCACAATGCGTATGTTGCTACTTAAAGTGTCTGTGCATCTGTATAACAGTGTTTGGCACTGGTTAAATTCATTGAGAATTATTACAAGCCCTGAGGACCAATGTCAAGTGCATCTGTGTATTTATATCTGGTTTTGTGTTGATACACAAAGTGACTATTTTTGCAACAAAAGATGGTTTAATACCTGTGTCACCACAGGTACAGCGCATTTAAAATCCAATACTCTCCAGGAGTCCATAACATGCTGGGTTTACTGACAGCGAACAGAGCTCAAATGGCCAACAGAGAAGGGGCGAAGGGTTTTATTTGAAGAGCACAGCAACAAAATGATGGAAAAAATGATCACAGAGGTTTCACTGCAGGCAAATGTGAACATCTTTCAGATGCACTGACAGACAGCTACTGTGAAAACTGCTGTCAGTTCAGCTCCACAGATATTCAAAAGAAGTACACACAGATCGAAATTCCTCAGAGTGGAATTATGCGTTTCATTATCAGAAGCATTGAAACATCAATGGTATGAGGGGGTGACACTAAAGTAGGCTTGCATACACATTTATCTTTTAAGTTAGAGTACATAATTGACAATGGAGCCATGATGAGAACACATGCTGAGATGAAGTCTAAGGGCCAGATGAAATGGTTTTGGTGGCCTAAAAGAGAGAGGGAGAAAAAAAGAGGAAACAACTGTCTTCCAATTATTACATAACTGTCATGAAATACAGCTCATCTTTTACCACATTAGTACTTCACCTCTGATGCAACATAACTACATGGTAAAATGCTCTGTACCTAAATATATAAATACACATCAGCGACCACAGCTTGACAGAGGGCGCATGATTATGATCATACAGACGCTGATGATGACGACAGCAAGTAATTTCATCCGGTATACTCTCTTGCTTCCACTGAAATGAGGTTATTTATTCTCTGCAGTTCCACTAAATGTCACTGCAGTTTGATGCTAACTTTCACTTTCAGACGAAACATCTTCATGTGTTTGCAGAGTTAATTGCTCCGACAGAAATGACCCTTTGGTGAACTTTGGTGTCCAATGGTAAAGAGAGCAGGAGCAAAAGGGCACGTGTAACTAAACAGTGACAAAACAGAGCGAGTGCATCAAAGTAAAAGTTTTTTTTTTATGTGAGTCATTTCACTATACTGTTCAAATGTACATAGTCTAACGAACCACGAATGCTACTTTAGAGTTGCACATCACAGAGCAAGCAGACTTTTACTGTAAATAGGCTGACATTATATGATGCTGGTGATGGCCCTAATTTATCTGTGTAAAAGTGCAGAAAGGAAACTGCCTTGGTTCAAAGCCTGTTGTAAATGACAAGAATTAACTTGAGGATGATTTAGATGATGCTTCCATTTATGCGGTGCCTCAGTGGTTGATATGTATTGCTGTGCAAGGACAGCGTGTACAACATTAAAGGAATCCATAAGCATGGTGAATTTCAGGTCCATAAAAGCCAAAGTAATGTGGTGCTGAAGCTTTATTTGGTGTTTAGGTTATAACCACTTTTCGAACAGCATTTCAATGACTATATTCCAGCGTACACATCAAAATGTTCCTGAAAAAGAGTTATTTGATAACTATGTCTGCCAGATTAAGCCTATAGCTCCAACTTTTACACCTACAGTATTTGTCTTTTGACCTGCAAAGCACAGTATACATGTTACTGACTCCCACACTGACCGTATTTTAGCACATTTTCAAAGTGTAGCCTGAATTAAAGAGATGATATTTTTAACCTTCTGAACCATGGTTACAGTAAGATGGACATTTACGCTTAATAAATTGAGTCATACCCTAGCTAGTTTTTTTTATCACATGTATTTGGCAATTCAAACACCCAGGCCTTCCTTGCATCAGCATACTTCTTGTAAATCAACTTGATTTAAACAGGCACAGACAAATAAGTCAATTAAGGGGTTTACGTTGTTTTGTTTTAAATGCTTTAAGAATGGTCTCCCAGAGGGGCTGCAGGGACCTTCGTGGGACCTCACTACAAAAATTAAGACATTGTGTTGACCATAAATACCCTGACCCTAGGATATATAATAATAGCTGTTGAACACACCACATTGCACTTTAAGTAAATATAACATGGATTTTACTGTATACATTTTCATATCTAATCACCAAGTGTTTAGGATAAACATATATTTTTTATCACACTGTTCACCTGAATCTGCGCCCTGGAGCTATTTAGGCGCCACTGGCAGCAAGTGCCGCTGACAGGGTCACTTCTAAACGCCGCCCTGACGGAGGAGGTAGCGACTCGGTTAACGGGGAACTTCAGAAGGCTACTTCACCGCCTCACTACAGTATATGTCATAGGCTGTATAAATATGGGCTCTCCCCCCTCTGTGGATCACACACTTGACCAGTTGCGCCGCGCAAGAGTCTGATGGATCATTTGAATTCAGCGATCCTTACTGGGTATATGGTACAGTACAGTAGGCAGTTGTAGTGAAGGGTCTGTGCGTAAGTGTGCGTGTGTGTACATGTGTGTGTGTGCGTGCGTGCGTGTGTGTGTGAATGTGCACTCCTAGAATAGAAAGCCAAAGCAAGAAGGAGACGAAGAGAGGCGGGATCGGCTTGTGCCTTGTTGAAATCCAGGGTGAAGCAAATAGATCGTCTGTAACAGATCGATCAGCAGTTCGCGCTCCCTTTGTGGATTTGATGGATGTTTGATCAGTGGATGTGATGCCCATATATATCATCGACCGAAAATTTCCCGACACATCTGGTAAGTCGTTCACGCACCCTGAGCGCCTCTCATAACGTGGTGCCATCTGTGTGCGTATCTGTCGTTGTGTATGTGTGCATTGTTTTTTGCATGTGCGTGTGCGCGCGTGCCGGCTGGGTGATACGGGGCAGCTTGCACCAGTTGGTCATGCCACCCCCCTCGGAGTTCCCGACGTGCAACAGGAGATGAAGAGCTGGCACGCATTAAGCTGCGTCTTGCTCGGTTGCGAATGTGTGCTGCAGCTGAATATTTTTATCGCTGGAGTTTTAACACCTTGTTGCATTTGGTTCAACCAGAAAACAATAAAATCTAATGTCATAGAATTCCTACTAGATATACTATTAACTTACTTTGCAGTATTGGCTCACTGTATTTGAGTCCCTGGTGAGGTTGCTGTAACTTTGGTGTTATATCCCGTTTAAAGTTATTTTCCTTATTCCATTCATACTGCTATCAGAAAAAGCAGTAGGAAAGCAATTTAAAAAATGGACTTCATTTCACCTAGATCACAGCACCTCTGGGAATCAAGTCTCCTCTCACAAAATGATTTTAAAGCGATTTAGTCTTCAGTGTGCAGCTATAGGCTCTGTGCTGAAATCCATATCCCAGTGAAGGTGTTATTTTAAGTTAAAGTAGGCCACATTACAGTACTTGTTCAAGCTCAATTTGATACATGTTCATGACTGACATGGATGTAGGTTGTAAAAAAGTGACTTCATGGAAGTAGTCAATAGTGACTTATGTGTGCAGACGCATGGGTGTTTTCAGGTGTCTCGGTGAATGATGGGTTTAATTTTGAAGGGGTTTGTGAGGTCTCCAATGACATAGGGACTGTTTATGTTTTCGATATATCATGAAAGACCGACAGAGAGAGGAGACAGAGAGAAAGAGAGAGTTTTGAATTTTGGGTACTCCTTTCATAAACCATTATCTTACAAATGCAGACACAGGCTGCATATACCTTCTGAAAAACACAAAAGAAAAACATCAGAGCCACATTATAAAAAGTAAAAAAAAGAGTGGCAGCGCACTGCTAGCAGGGGAACATCATGAGCAGAAATGACAGCTCACATAACAAATAAGTTACACACATATTCCTCTCTCACAGAGCAAACGTCTTCCAAGGCATCAGTGTAATGCACATACTGGCTAATAGTTAGAGGTTCCTTAATCGGCACAGAAGCAGTGTACAAGAGTTATCTGACTTTAAACGTGCATGTGTACAAATCCAAATCTCAACTCAATCATGTATTTAAAAACGGCAGTAAGCAGTATGAATGAGTGATAGTGCATGAGAGACACATACAGTAATTGCTCCTTAAGATTCATACCTAACATGCCTCAGCACACTGCGAGGGAGTCACTTAAACATGATTTACTACCTCTCAGTGTCCCACTCCATCTTTACACCTTTCTTTCCCTCCTCTGTGCTCGTGTTCCTTTTTGCACATTCCTTCACTTAGTCTTTATGTCCCTTTTCCTTTCTGATACGTTTCATTTCTTGGCATGCAACGTGACAGGATTAGAGCAAATAATATACACCCTCTGCAACACTGACATGCACACATGGTTTTATTAGAGCAGTGGGACTGCTGTCACAGTGATGTGTTTGCTTGCAGACAAAAAGAAAAGAAAAGAGCAAAGTCGACTTTAAGTTTCTGCCCCTTCCTGCAGCCTGAGAAAGACTGTCAGGAAGTTCTGATTAATATATAATCTGACCTCCTCTTTTAATGCATCAATCACTTATTTTCCTCCCCGTTCTCTTCCCCTTGTGTCTTGCATATACTGTGCTAGAATCACATCTTTCAAACACAAACACTGCAAAAGGAAAGGTATCCATTACATGTAGGGCCACCACTCTCCTGTAGTAAATCTTATGACCCACAGTGAAGTCATGCATACTGGAGTGCTAGTGTGGAGGGGGGGGGGCAGCCTGTAGGGAGCTGTGGTTGGTGTATACAATAATGGCAGATTACCAGGCTGGATAATGACTAACCAGGGGAGTTTACTTTACATTGCTCTATTGTTTTGTCATGAAGAGGAATGAAAGGGGATTTGAGATCTAGCAGGACTGTGACTGTGTTTGATGCATGTGGATGTGTGAGAGTAGGTGATGTTGTGTGTCTGTGGCTTTCTACTCGTTCAAAGGACGCTAAGAGACTTTGTCCTTTGGTTGTGCGGTGCTCTCATCTCAGCCAGCACGTAGAGAAACCCGCCCATCTGCACAGGCGCCTCATGACACCAGCCTGTAAAAGTGTGTGTGAGAGCATGGCTGTGGACGTGTGTGTGTGTGTATGCTTGTGTGCAGTGATTGCATGAGTGTATGTGTGTGCAGCGGCGGTAAGGGATCAAGGATTAATTGCCTTCAGAGATAGACTTAACTGCTTGTTACATGAACTTTGTAAAGTTCTCACTTGGCCCCAGAGAGGAGAACAACACTGTATAGTGAGGAGCAGAGGGAAGGTCTATATTATTTTCTGTTCTTCAGAAGTGTTTGTTTCTTTTTTTGTCTGGAGTGTACTGCCACTAGAGGGTAAGAACTTCCATTGTTCTCACCTTTTGCTCCAGGACTGGTTAAAAACTGTTTGTCTTTATTTTTTGATTACTGCCATGTGTCTTTTCCTTTTTAAGCCTGTGCCTGTCTGGAGACTTAGATCTTTTTGATTAAAATACAAGTTTTAAACAATTATGAATTAAAATAGTGTGTTGCCAAAAGTGTGAAAATACTTATATTGATCTGTAAATGTTGCTGACAGTAACAAATATGTTGAAAATGTATGTCCAGGATTCAAAACATTGTGAACAAATGTTGAATGTAACAATTCTTTAGTTCATTTTTAGTTAATATGTGACTTATACCTTTTATTTATTTATTTTTATTCATATGTTATCTAAATCTCCCTCAGGCTCCCTTTTTGTCTATTTATAAAATGTCAGAAAACAGTAAAAAAAAAAATACATCATATTCTCAGTCTTCAAATCGCTTGTTTGGTCCAACCAACAGTTTAGAATCCCAAAATATTTGATATAAACCAGAGAAAAGCAGGAAATTCTCAGATTTGTTGGCATTTTTGCCCAGTTAACTACTTAAATTATAAGTCAATTATCAAAATTGTTTCAAATTCATTTCCTGTCAATTGATTAATCCTTTTCGCTGTCCTTCTTTTGTTCTTCTCCTCTCAGGTGAGTTGATTCAGCCGGCAGCTGAAGGAGGAGACCTGAGAATGACAGAGACCAACCCCCCCAAGTCGGCTAAGAAGCCCCGCTGGACCTCCCTGGAGATCGGCCTCATTACAATCGTCTCCTTGCTCTTCATCGTCATTGTCGCTCTTATCATCCTCTTTGCTACACAGAAGACTGGTGAGTGCTAAATTTAAGGGTAGAGGGCTCTGCTGGACCGCTGATAGTGAAAAGTAAGAAATATCTGCAACACTGAGTGCCTGTTAGAAAAGATTTTTCTCAAAACTGTCTTCAGATTCACATTGATAAAAGTTTGATAAACCTGAGTGTGATAAAAAGAAGTTCATCATGTAATTGAAAAATATTTCTGGGAGCCACTGAGCATTGAGGACACTCTTTATTTTTTTCTGAGAGCAAACCTTTTAGAACTTTTGAAGATTGCCTTCCTGAAACTGTGTCTATGCCTGACTGTTACTTCAAACTGAGTTCATGGTTAATGGTAAACATGAAGGAGTTCACTGGAGAACAGCATTTTGTTCAGGTGAATAAAGGACTCTTGAGCTGTGTGCTTTTAAAGTGTAGTGCAAAAGTACAACCACTGAGCCTGAAAGAAGAATGCAGCGTGCAACCATCCTTTTTAGAGTTGCCTTTGTGTTGTCAGGAATTTTTACAAGACATTTACTATGCACCTTAAAATGCTGTGAGATTTCATATTTCAGACTTCTGTGTAAATTAT
Organism: Thunnus maccoyii; assembly: GCF_910596095.1. Taxonomy (NCBI): domain Eukaryota; kingdom Metazoa; phylum Chordata; class Actinopteri; order Scombriformes; family Scombridae; genus Thunnus; species Thunnus maccoyii. The sequence continues at coordinate 21,627,419 of NC_056538.1, forward strand.
AAAGAATTGTGTAACTTATATCTTGCTAAATTTCATCAATTCATTTATGACAAATGAAACCAACCGCCAGCTACTCGTCATCAGAAAACAATAGAATCTGATTGAGATCAATGACACAGTATAAGTATAACATGGAGGGAACCTATTATGCTTTTCATTATTTTCAGTCATATATATAATGTTACAATGTCAAATGTTCATATTAAACGTGGCCAAAGTGTCATATATATATGTAAAAGTAATCCCTGTGAGCAAAAAGCACCAGCTTCAGACTGCTTGGTTTCCAACGTTTTTTTTTGTACTTTCAGCCTGAGCCGATGTCACCTCGTGACGGATTTCTTTATACGGTCATCGGCTCCACGCACAGTGCACTAGTTCACCGCTCTGCTCTGCTAACATTATGGCATTTTAACATTGTTTTGGGGGTAGTCACACAGAGCCATGACTCCAGTTGAGCTGACACGCTGTGAGTGTTTTTCCATTACACAGCACAGCAAAGTAGAATAAGTTGTTTACCTGTTGGAGGTGTGCTGGTCGTCTGCAGCTCGTCATCAAACATCTCACTATGAGTGTTTCTGCTCGTACTATTCCTCCCTGCATTGTTTCTAACTGATCCGCTGAACAAATAGCTCCAAATATCTCCATATCTTGTTGTGTCGACTGGATTTTAAAAACCCTCCTAATTCAGTGAGGAACAAGTTTAATTTCCTGTAAAGTCTCCCATTATTTAGTCATTTAAAAGCTTTTAATATGAAGCAGTAAAGTGGTAAAAGTTGGGTTTACATCAGCAATAACTTAACACGACCCTGACAGACCCTGGAGAGCTGGCGAATCAGAACAGAGTGAGCTCATTGGGAGGGGGTCCTTAAAGAGCCAGGAGCTAAGACTGCCTGTTAAGAAACAGCAGCTGAACTGAGGAGCTGCATAAAGGACCAGTATAAGATAAATAAGGAGTTTTTTTGAACTATGAATCATGCAAAACTACTCTAGTGGAGTCTCAGAATAAAAATATAGAGCTGGAAATGAGCATAATAGGTCCCCTTTGATATCCTGACTGATGCTTACTTGCTTGCTTTCAGAGATAACGTAAGTGTTATGAAACATGATAAGAAGTTTTATTACGTCAAATGATGACTGATGACTGTGCTGTGGTAAAAGAAAAGCTATCTACTAGTATTTCATTAACATGAATAAACAGCTTATTTATAGATTTATAGATTAATTATTGACAAAATGGAACAAGTTTGAAGTTCAGCGAGAAAAGAACACTGACTCCTTACAGATAAGTCAATCTAATTACATTTAATGATACATAAAACCGTCTGGGTTGGCATATGTACAGTAGTAGTTTGTGTTGAGCTAATATTATCTTTGGCAGTCTTGTGCTTGATAAATGTGTAAACTGCCATGTCAGGAAAATGAGAAAGTTTAAAGTCCCCCTGCCCTCAAAAATGTGTTTTTCTTCTTGTTACTACAGCTGGATGTTTGAGCTTCACAGTGTAGAATGATGCATGTGCACAGATTGACACTGGAAGGCAGTTTTCACATTCATCTGCTGAAAGCAAAAAGTTTCTCTGTGCTCACTGAAAATCTGATTTTGTGACTTCACAAATAGTTTTGAAGCCGATTCTGGACCAATACCCAACTTACACAAGTGTGATGTGGAAACTTGAAGCCTCCAGTGTACATACACTGAGAATTGACTTTTCAGTGAAGTAGGAAACTTTCTGGTTTTTTAATGATGTAGAAGGATTAGTTGCCATTTATTGTCCCAAGCAGTTTTTTTGTATGTCTAGAGAGGATCTTTAATGACTTTGTCTCTGTTTATATCTGTGTGTCCACTCACCTGTGTGTACATCATGCATTCACACATAACACATGAAGTTCACATGACAATTGTGTAACCACGTGTGTGCTTGTGTTAGCACGTGTCAGATTTACTTTGATTTACAGTTACAGTACACCTAAATTATTCCTGATAGAGTGAAATAAATATTTCTAAGTAGTTGTAATCTTGAGAAGGATGAGACGGAAAGAAATATAGGAAGAAGGAAACAGGAGGGAGATAATGTGTATTTGACATAATAAATTATGACTGCAAAAATCCCACTGAGTGATGATTTGTTTTGCATTTTCCTGTAGATGGAATCTGTACCACGGCTGACTGCACACAGTCAGGTAAGCATTGTGTGTGTGTTTGTTTGTACGTTCGCTTTAATGTCTCCTTCTGAGGGCTTTGATTTTTTCTCAGAGGAGGACAGAATAGGAAAATTTAAAATGCAGCAAAAGCCCAGAGACTTCAACTGTGAATATGTTGCCTCTGAGTCAAAGCAGTGTTCAAATCAGAAACAGTCCTGATCAGTAGAAACATGTTGCAGAGGGTTATTGTCCTTGGATCACCTCTGAACAACTGTAGGCCCACAAGAGAAGTTGAACAAATTGTAATGGCTAAGTAAGTGTATTCACAGCTTGAGCAAACTCATTAAGACACAAATTAACAAAAATTAAATATGCATAGCTCTACCTCTAGATTCTAGCAACAGATGCCAATTCATTTCTGATTCATTTTTAGGGAACCAATGTCCCAATTCATTCATACTTGACAACCTTGTCAGAAGACATCTCTCGGCTGCCTCATGTAATTTAATTGCAGCTCCAGAAAGTTAACACATTTCCAGTATTGGTGCCCATTAGAATCCAATTACTGCTATTATACGGTTTTACTTATGCAAATGGGTGCATATCAAGATTTTTGTCAAGATTAAGACTTTTCATAGGCCTATGTTTTATTTTTTAATGAACCATTAACTAAAAAGAACTGTTTCTAAGAAAAAAAATTCGATTTCTGTTACTCTCTACTATTAGTATATAGCATGAAACATTTTGGCGTGCACCCAAGGGTGAAGATGATCCACAATTTCAGCTGCTCTTTCCTCCATTATTTCCAACATCATGTAAAAGTTTTCTTGAGAATTCTTCCTCAATTATGTTCAGTGCACATCTTTGTAAAAGAATAGTTTGACAATTTGGGGAAGTTTCTTGCTGAGAGTCAGATGAGGTCAATACCTCTCTTATATCTGTCTGTTCACAAAAGGTTCCTGCCAGCAGCTGGTTAGCTTAGCTTAGCATAGAGACTGGAAACAGGGGGGAACAGCTAGCCTGGCTCTTTCCAAAGGTAACAAAACCAGCACCTCTTAAGCTGAGTAATTAACACGTTAAATCTGTTAATGTCTAATTTTGCTATGAAAGTAAGTTTTCTATATGATTTGTGTCTCCTGACTACTATATCCATCAGTATATTAGTCTTTGGGTGAGTATTTCCATTTGCTTCACTTCTCAGAGCTTGTTTCCTCTTTGTTGTGCAGCGTCCCGTCTCATTGAGAACATGGATGCTAGCGTGGATCCTTGCGATAACTTCTACCAGTATGCCTGTGGAGGCTGGCTTAAAAAGAACATCATCCCAGAGACCAGCTCTAGATACAGCACCTTTGACATCTTACGAGACGAACTGGAGGTCATCCTCAAAGGTCAGACACCTACACACACGCACCCACACAAACAAACAAAGATCTGCATACAGAAAGACCACAAGACTGACAGACAGACTGACCAATTTATGAAAGATGTGGAGACCTGCGCTGCTTGTTTTCATTAGAGTGATAATTCTGTATTTAGTCCATGATTAAGATGATGATGATGATTAAAACCTAAAACAGTAAGTCTTTTTCAGTCCACTTGCTTTTAAAGAGGAGTGAGAACAGCTTGAATCAGTTGCTCGAGTATATGAGCTAAAGAGGACTGTCCTTCAGGGATTGCAGCTCTATAGATATCACAGATGCCAGGGGAGTTTGGCTTCAGCGCTGCCTACCATGTGAGCTCAGCGTTTGTCAACAGAGCTGGCATTATCAGAGTGTGTGTGTGTGTGTGTGTGGACATTGCGTTCAGGCTGTGCTAAAAGATGTCAACACATGGTAGTGAGAAATTAATTGTAAGTTTGTACTGTATGCATGTGTCTCACGTGTTTTTCCAGCTTTTTAGCATGCATTAGAGTCTTAGTAGTGTCCTTGTGGCATGGTTGATACAGCAAGGGTCAAATTACACTGCAAATGTGTGGGCGCGTGTGGATTTGTGTGGCTCCATACTTCACCTCAAGATGTCTGTGAGAAGGCCAGTCGAGTCTTGAGGAGCGGGTGCTCAATCTTTAAGGGGGACAAACTTTTTCACGGACAACCAAAACTCTTAAGCTACCATAAATTTACAATTTATCTGCCAGTCCCTTCCACTACAATACAGACAGTGCGGATTGCCTGCAGGGCAGGAGAAACAGAGTGATTCAGAGGGGTGAGAAAGATTGATCCTTAGTGAGAAAGGAAAACCAGAGTTTAAAGTGCAGCCTGTCTCGTGGACTCATAATTTGCACCAGCTTCGAGTACTTTATCTGTCCAATCTCTATGGAGAAACATGCAGCCTCGTGTCTTGGGGCACTGTTTCTTTTTTCTTTTGCTATCTGTCCTTGTGTCAGCCAGTGATGACATGCAGATTATTTTTTCTAAACACAAACCTGAATATGGGTGGTAACAGATAGGCTTGTTAATTAAATCCAAATTCAAACAGTCATTCACAATAATTGCTCACAACACATTATGCTTGAAAAGATAGGGAACCTACTGGAAGTCTTAAGACAGGTAAATTATAAGTTTTCTAGAGAGGAGTGTTTCATGATTGTTTTGGAAACAAATGTCTTGTTCTTTCTGAACTGACAGCTCTCACTGGCCTTGCTTTCCCTTTACTTCTCGATAAATATCTTTTTACAGATCAATATAACATTCATTAGCTTTTAGAGTTGATAATGTAGTCATTATAATCTCATTAAGTCATTTATTTTTTATACCTTCATCCGAGGGTGCTTGTAGTGTTAAAAGTGCATCTTCATTCATTCTGTGTCGTGTAATTATAAAAGTGTGTTATTAAAATTCGGAGTCCTGCTTCTTCACAATGATTTGCTTAAAGTAAAGCCTACATTTGATTATATGCCCTTTGTTCTGTACTGTTCTGTCCTGTCCTCTCCTCTCCATGGCAGTCTTAACAGCCATAAAAATCACACATAGGGGGGAAAAAGCAAAATAAACATTGCCCAACAAGGGCTCATTCTAGGCATTTTGTTACCGTATGCGCATTTACGTACATAGCATGTCTCTGTGTAAGTGTGTGGTGTTATTTCACACTTTGTTGTATTTTTACTGCATTTACCAGACGGTGATGTTTACTGCCTGTCTGAAAACAGAGAGAGAGAGAAAGAGAGAGAGAGAGAGAGTGACAGAGAGAGAGAGAGAGACAACGAGAGAGAGAGAGAGAGAGAGAGAGAGAGAGGGAGGAAAAAAATGGAGAAATGCATTTCTGATCTAATGTGGAAAGACTGGGCAAAGTGCAAAGGTTGATGTTTTAGAATCATTGACTTTATTGCTCTACAAATTGCATTTACCACAAAAAGGAACGGAGCGACTAAAAGAACTGGTCCTAATCATTCAACAGCTCAAATCTCCACCAATCGTCAGCGTTGTGCTCATTCCTTCAGGCTTACCAGTCAGAGAAAGAATGTCTCAGACTGTATTGTATACACACATGTTCAGGTTTACTTTTTGTGTGTATCTATGTGTAGATCTGTGTGTGTGTGAGAGAGAGAGAACGCTGTGTATTTAAGATTATACTTGATAGTCAAAACCGAGGCATGTGTGCAGTCTTGAATACTTACAGTAGCAACCTCTAGCTGTCAGGGTAAAAATTTTTCTTAATGACTAATGTACGCTGAAGTAAAAGCCCCGGCCAGTGTGAGGCCTCAACAGAGTTGTGACCTCTACTCTGCGATGTGACATCAAACATGTGACCTCTGATCCTGGGGCTGACTGCTGCCGCCTGCTTGGATACCACCGCCTGCTGATGGACAGATCCTTTTCCTGTCAACAGCTGCAGGGGCCTGGAAACACCTGGACACTGCGGCGCTTGAGGCTGCATGACAGCAATAAAAAGGCTGTATGCATGTGTATGTGTGTGAATAGTAGATTTGTGGTTGCTTGTAAATGCCTTAGATTGTTCTCTGCTGCTGTAAAAGGTCATAAATGATTCGTAATGAGGATCTGCACTCTGATTGTGACCACAACAGTGTGTGTGCTTGTGTGAGTTTTTTTTCCACCTCCGCCTACTCAGGTGTGGCATACTGTGCAATAATTTGCCCAATTGACTGTGAGCATTTTAATTACAAGCTAGCTTGTCAGGAAGAAGAGGGAGGGATGTACAGCAGGCAGAAACAGGATGAAAGAAAGAATTTTCATCGAAACTAATAAAAACGGCAAAGACCGAGGTGAAATAAAAGACAAAAGGAGAGTAATAGAGGAAGAGATAGGTGGTGAGATACACACAAAAGCGGGGGGCTTTGAGGTGAAGTGGAGGAGGTCTGTAGCCAGAGGATGATGGTATACTGAGAGAAGCTTTGAGGATAAGTCAAGAAATGTGAAACAGCATGTGGTAGTCATCTCCAAGCTAAGCCCTACGTGCGTACGTCCATTCGTGCATGCACACGTGCATGTGCCTGTGTGAGTGTGAGCACACTGCTGCTCTTACATGAAGTGCTTCTTGAATGACTCCAGGTCTAAATTTCACTGTACAGAGTCAATTCTAGCTATCGGCATGCAATACATGAACTAGCTTATGTTTCCTGCCTTGCTGAACGTCTCTGAGGTAGCTGTGACGTCCAGAAAAGTGTTCACATGCGAGATGTTGATCTAACAGTTGATGATATAACAAAGAGACAAAATGTCTATGTTTTTCCTGTGGTAACAATAGGATAAAAAAACAAAACAAAAACAAACAAAAGCGTCCGTCTGTACTTACTACAAACGACTTTTGAGATAAATGGTTTGTTCACATGACCTGCCTGATATCAAAATTCCATTCAGAACCATTGCACAACACCATAAATACTGCATTTCTCATAAACATATCAAATAAAGATAGCAGACCACAGGTTTGTGGCCAAGTAAAATAATATGAATATTAATGCAGTTATGCTTAGCCAACAAAAATATACTGAATAAAAATCCTGAATCTAATATGTTTTTGCCAGCCAGGACGCTTATGAATAACAGGACAGAGTTTGGTAGAGCACAGACCTCCACCAAGGTAATAATCTCCCCTGTTAGTTGTATCACAGCCAACACTGTACTGGGTACATGACAGAACATTTGTACACACTAAGACCGGCCAATGGGCGTTACTTTCGTACTGAGTACATGACAGAAAATGACATGACAGATACTCTGGATTCCCATTTTTAAGTCTTCTTTCAATGATGTCTTCAATGTTCTTCCACATGAAAACACATCAATTAATGATACTATATGTTTATGTTATGGTCAAAAGCTTTAATTTTCCGTGCTTAGGGTTCTAAGAAATTATGTTTTTTACACCACTTTGGTATGGCTCTAAAAGACTATACCCATGAGCCTCAGCTGCTGCAGCTATAAAGCAGAGACCAGTCAGAGCAAATTCAGACTGCTTCAGAGTTCCCATCAGGAAAATAAACACTGCACTATAATTGCAGAATTCATTCAAAATTGACCCAGAATCTGAAAGAATGTTTTATTTTGTAAGTACAAAACCTAACCTGTAGCTTACACGTGGCACTAGCGGTGCATGTAACAGCATTTTAAGCTCATCGATTGGATTTTCCCTACAGAAATGCACCTTGGTAAGTTATACTTCCCTGCTTTTCACTACACGTACTGTTTGACAGCACACTCTAAGAAGCATCTCAAAGAAAAATTAACACTTGTCTTTCAAACAAAAATAGGACTAAACTTTGTAAATTATTTACACCTTCTTTAAGGAAATTAAAGTTTTAATGGTCTATTCTGCTGGTTTGTATGACATTTTAAAGGTCTTTTATGTTTTTATACTGCAAGAAGAACAGTAAACAACTCTATTGTCGCTGACTGAGACTCATCACTCTCAAACAGTGTCATCTTATTTCAGTTTCAATTGCATTTACAGCTTCTGCCTGCAGTATAATATGAATTTGTTCCATTATGATAAATTGGAAGCAAAACTCTGAATGGCAACACTGAAATACTGAGGGTGAAATGCCTTGTGGAAAGAGAAACAGTCAAGGATAAAACATCAATGCAGAGAGGATAAACTCAAAATTCGGATTCCGGATCATGCTGAATGGTTTCGTCGAAACTGACATGATGTCTCAAGCAAACATCAGGTGGCACAAAATCCATTCTCAGATACATCCAAACTTGCACACGGGGAGAGTGTGTGTGTGTATGTAAGAGAGAGTGAGAGGGTAAGCCTTTGCTGTGGTTAAACATTAGCACCAGGCTGTCAGTAATCCAATCACACACACATGATCTGTGCCCTTTTGCAGGAAGCGCCCTGTGAAGGGTCCTTATCTCAGGACTTCATTAAGATTAAATGAGCACATAAATAGTGTACACATGGTAATGAGAAAATGGGAGCATTAGAAAAATGAAAGGGTAGAAAGAGACTGAAGTGAAATGCAGCCATGCAAGTAGTGAAACAAGTAGAAAGAAGGGAAAGAAATGAAGCACTAAGAAAATGAAAATTGAAAAAAGATTATGATGAAAATAATTGAATTCAATTTAGAATATTTTGGGGCTGCTAAATTAATTGACCGAAGGGTGGATTTTCATTGAGTTATGCAGCAACAGAACAGGTGTATTTAAAGCTGGAGTATGGTACTTTTGTCTCCCCCTTCTGGCAGTGAGAGTAAAAGGGGGCACTTGGCTGTGATTGCCTGACAAAGGGATGTAGCTTGTTCTCATGTACACCCCGAATGACAGGCACACAGAGAGGGCCAGTAAAAACGGATATGTTTTGACAGTCCACCGGCCCAAAAACGTATTTTTGACAGTTCACCAGGATTTGTCTCAATTTGCCGGATGGCCAGTACACCACTGGCCATAACCCACTGTTGTGGCTGTGAAATGGTCGACAAATTGTTTTGAGTGTCACACAACCCTGGCAAAATAACTTGTCAGAATATGATCAGAATCAGAATTTGATCCATTTGGTCCCGTTAACATTTGGAAAGTCTAGAAGAGCCGCATGTTAATTGGCCAAAATGGGAATGTAGAGTCCGACATGAGATTTAAAAACTCTGTATACTGTTATATACAGAGAGATTTATCTGGTGGTGATAGGTTTAATCAGCATTGTGTGAACTTGTTTGGCAAGGGCTTGGATGTAATGGACATTCATTTATATGTAAAAGCTCTGCACTGCATGTTTAAGAAACAATGAGCTGATATGACATTAAATGAAATTAGTGATTAAAGATAGAGATAAACTTTGTTTTAAATATGGCTAGCCTTTTCATCTACCTGTCTTTATTCTGACTGGTCTGTCAGTTAATCCCCAAAATTGCAAAGAAAAAAAAAAAAAAAATCTCATTTTCTTCAACTTTCCTCTGATCCTTTTGATCCCAACTCACTGTGACATGAGTGATGTCTTGTTGGACTCAGGGGAGAGTTTCCTGTCAGTTGGCTGAGTAATTTAAGATCCATCCTCTTTCTTGTATTGATCCTGAGGTTGCATTGAAATGTGCAGTATGACGGTTGATACCAATGCAACATTTATGAGAGATCACTTTATAAGTGACAAGCAATCCTGAAGCCATGTTAAGATGTGTGATGGCTTGTCAAAGTATCAAGATTGTTCTCCATCCAGTACATGATACCCCTTTCAAGGGTTTCCTTTTAATTTGTAATATTATTGAAGCCCAACGAGCTAGATTTTCATTCAGAAATACTGTTTTGATGATGTGAACATGTGTTTTTCTTACATTCCGATGAAGTGTTGAGAAACTACAACCGGTAAATTGTATTGCAAAAGAGGTATGATTAGTTTCAGGAATGTTGGATTAGTTTATTTATCTCATGGTTTGTCTGGCAAGCTAAAAGCCATACACAAACTTCCCTTAAGCCCAGTTTTTGCATTTTTTTAAATACAGGAGGAGCTTGAGCGCATGATACAGTCATTGTGACTGATAAAGGCTTTGTACTGTGGCACACATTGTTTGTACAGCTTGACTTGGCTAGCTCACTTGACTTGGAGGATATCAATAAGTGGCATATTTGTGAAAGCAGAGAAGAGAGGCACATTCTTAAACGCTAAACTAGCTTATACTGGTGATTTATAGCATTTTAAAACTTCAAAAACTCTCCCCTGAGGGAAGTTGTATTGAGAACAGACAGACAGTGATGTTACAGCTACAAATTCATTGCCCTTTCAACATCTTCTCCAAGGTGACTGGTTTGACCCCATGCTGATCATCCTTGGCACTACAGAGACACTGAACACATTATGGGTGCCTCAAAGACAATTCATTGGCTATGGCCTTATACCAGCGAAGAAAGTTCTGCTCCAGCATTGGAAAACACACAAACCCCACTTCAATATGAGAGTGGTTAAATGCTTTGTCAGGTACTCTCCACCTTGAAAGGATCAGTTTTGCTCTAAAGGACAAACTAGATAACTTTGGGAAAGAACTGGAGTCCTGTTCTTCATATGTTGTCTTCATACTTTGGTTTTGCTACTCTTTATACTTTTCACTGTGTTCTTGAGGGTTTATATGTTCTGTGTTCGGTTTATTGGAAAATGAAGCTGCCAAAGTGCATGATTTCAAGATTCTGAAAATGCTTCAATAAAATACATATGCTACAAATTATTTCTATTATCTAATTGCATCATGAGAATTGTGTGCAGTGTGGGCACATGCATGTCATGTAAACACATAAGTCATACAAATGCATTACTCTGAACTGGTCAAAATAAACATATCATAAATACTTCATAACACATGTTGCACATACATACAAATGTGCAATATAAATGTAAATACACATGGATTTCTCTAATGACATACATTTTTTTCCACGTGAAATCCATAAAGGCTGCTGACTGAATTTCATGCCACAGTGTTTTAACAATTCTGCTGAACTGCGTCAGCCTATTTATGTCTTTCTTCTAAATTACCATATACAATAGCGATAGCAACCATGAGCTCAACCATTTCCATACATTTTGCATGTACAGGAAGTTTATCACAGGCGCTTAGAGTTGAAAGAGTTTTGCATCGTTCATTATTCATGATGCAGTCATTATAAAGCAAATACACACACATCAGAAATCCTATGCACTCTACATAATAATCCACAGGCCTTTGGAAAATCAACTCATATATATTCATATATGTTTAGATGGAACAAAAGTGTTGAGCCCAAAAGCAGAAAAAATGATTGACGAAACAATCTCTTTCAAGAATGAACTGTCATCCTCAAAGAACAAAGTAATGGAGCTGGCATAAAGTTATCTAAATAGTTATGGTCTTTTGTTTTACAGAAGACATTTTGACTTTAGTGTAACCGAGAAGTGCTGTGCCACTTAACCATCACCAGATGTCGGATTCCTAGGGATTGCATCAAAGCCCCCCTAAATCTCTCAATACTTTAAAAAAATAATGTGCTGTAAATCATGATAGCTGGAAGAACCAACTTGTTGAAGTGAATCAGGCAGGATTTAAACTCTGGATCTCTGACAGGACAAGTCACTTTTAAAAAAGAACACATTTCTTCAAAAAGGGGATTTGTGCCACCCAGGAGCCCATGCATAAACTACAATAAAATCAGTGATGTGAGAGTCAGGCTTGGGTCTTAGATAAACCCTGCAATGGTGCAGGCACAGTTAAGATATTTCACTTCATGCTAGGTACTGAGTGACAGAGCATCAGATAGTTTAGCAGAAGTCAAGGTGAAGTTTAAAATACCTGTTGAGTGGGTGTTTTCTTTTTGTGAAGGACATATGGTCACACACTACCAATTTATCACAACACTACTTGCATTCATCAAGGTGGTTTTCAGCAAATACCAAAATTACCATGTGGATGTTGGATTGAACCCTGATGATCTGAACATATATTTAAGCTCACCCTCTCTGTCCATGCTGCTGAAAAGTGACAGCAGTTCTTGAAGGAATGGTTACACTTTAAATCTACGATATGCAACTCAGTGCCTTGAGGCAGTACAGGGAAGTGTATTGTTAGTCCCGTTCTCCTCCCCCTCAGTCGAGCAAGTTTACACCCCAACACTTATCACTCATTTTGATTAGCTGTCTACCTAGAAACACTATCTAGCCTGGGGCTGAGCTAACTGGCGTCCATATGCCCACAACAGGTGTTGAAGAGGCAGTGAATGCAGGTTATAACTCAAGCAATGGTGTTTACTCTTTCAAATTACCATTTTCTGCCACACCTTCAGCTTTGCTCTTCTTTGAATTCTTTCCAGTTTTATTCACTATGACTTTCCTGCCCTGAGGTCACTAGCCTCATCATGATTACTAGTCTTCTGAGAAGCAAGTAAACAAAGATTAAAAAATGTGCATGCAGATTGCCACTAAATTGTGGTTTATATGACAGCATTGACCTCTACAACAAATGACCCAAATCCTCTAAATCACCTAAATGAAAATATTAACTGCACCGCAATAGTAAATAGTTCATGTTTAATTATTTATTCAATCATTCAAGCAAAGACCTGACATTCCCCTGGGAATTGTAATGGGGAGTTTGCAATGGTTTATTTTGTAAAGGGGACATATTATGCTTTTTGTGTTTTTCTGTTATTTTTAGCATGGCCATGCACTCCAGAATGACACATGGGAGCTTTTTCTAATATGGGGCCTCTATCTGCAGTAATTGGCAGGACAACATTTGTTTGTGCTTTCCAAAACTGTTGCAAATCACTGTTAACAAATAATTATGTTTTTGACAACGCTATGGTTAAGGTCTGGTTAGGGTTAGGGAAAGATGATGGTTCTGGTTAAAATGATCACTTTGTTAAGGTTAAAGGAACATGTGGTGTGGGTTAAAGTTACCACTTCCTTAAAGTTAGGTGACCTTCGTCGTCATGGGAACAATAAACACCATGGGGTTAAAGTTAGGGGATGATTAAGTTACATTTTTTAAAAAACAGTTAGAAATGTGACACCTGTGTTTGGAAATGGAAACGAACAACAGTCTCTTGCAGCAAAGTCCACTTTTTGCAAGTATGGGTTAATCCATCCACCCAACACACCACCTCCGAATGAGTAAATTTGTCAATTTATGTAGATGTCATCTAAACTGCACCACTTTTCTTGGTCATAATTTCTAGATGGCATCTGTCACTCTGACATTGTGGTGATTGACATTGCGACCTGTTGTGTCATTTTTCTTGGGAGGACAGGTTCAAAAATGCTCCCTGCAAGTACAAAGCCTTGAGTGCTGCAATGTTACCTCTACTTTCTCCTTGTGATGATATCAGATTGTTCGCACACGTCCACAAATGGCTGTTTGTTCCATAGTCTTTGTTGCTAGGGTTGTTGCTAAGGTTGTTCCATGGGTTGTTCATGATATCATCTTGATATCATGTCACAGACTTGCCAGAAATGTGGAAAGTGACTTTAAGATTGCTCTGTAAGGCAGAGTCAACATTATGGCTTTATTTGTTATCTGCAGTACTCTCATAAGAATATTACATGCTGGACTGTTTTGTCATTATATACAAACTTAATAACATTTTTTTCAGGAAGTAGCATATTATAAAAGATTAGTATTAACATGAGAAGAATTGTCACGTGTTTCAGCTCTAAAGTATTTTTTCGTGCATGGCAGCTTTGAAGTCGATTTTTCCTTTAAAAACAATCATATCATGTTTTTTATTATCTTTTTTTTTCTTTGGATAATGTCATTTCTGTTTTGTGACTGGTTGCTATGTATCCCCATGTTTTGAAGCCATCACTTTATTTTTGTTAGCGCTCTCTGACACAGGGACAGACAACATGCCTTGGTTAAAATGATTAAATGCATCTGGACAACAGCTGGATTCTATTTCCAATCCACAATGATGAAAAACTCTACATTGTACCTGAGGTTATTTACATCCCTCTCTCTTTCCCCTTCCCTCTGTTGACATGTAGACCTCCTCCTCCTTCTCCTTTATCTTTCTGTTTTTATCTGTGTTTCTTTCCTTCACGCTTGCTCTGTTTCTCTGCTCTATTTGTAGGTGTCCTTGAAAAAACAGTGGAGGGGGAAGCCACTGCTCTCACCAAGGCTAAGACCCTCTACAAGTCATGTACCAATGAGAGTGAGTCAGCAACCATCACATATCATCATGGACTTTTTTTAATTTGCTAATGTCCTAAAAATTTTTCCTACTGTCATCAAACGTTATGTGTTACTCATTGGATTTTCCTTCATTGCTCATAATCTCTCTTTATCAACCATTAGCTTTTAAATGCAAAAATTACTGTCTTTCAGTTTTACAGTATTACATAATGCAAATAAATGCTTTCTTCAAAAGCATTGTGGCTTAGAAGTCACAATGAACTCCTCACATGTGCCCACATTAGCATAGATTAATGATGCTAGAAGATAGGAAGTTCAATGTATGATTAATAACAAGGTTTACTTTCTTTTTTAATTAGTTCTCTGAATGTTGATTTGTATAAAATAAATGTATACTTTATATATATAAATAATGCCTACTTATTAACAAAAAAGATTTTTGCTTGTTTGTATCTATGCTTCATTTAAGGTTTAATTGAACAAAGAGGAGGGGCTCCTTTGCTCGACATGCTGCCTGATATTTTTGAGTGGCCCATAGCTCTGGATGACTGGGAGACCAACTATGGTAAAGTATCCTTTATGATATGGTTGCATGCAGCAAATATCACCTACAGGCATTTCTTCCCTAGTATTCTTCTCTTCTCTTTCCTCTCCTTCCTCTTTTTTCAGGTAAAAAATGGAGGTTTGAGGACGTAGTTGCTAAGCTGAATGAGAAATATGGAACTCAACTCTTGGTTAACTTTTTTGTCGGCACTGACGACAGGGACTCCAATTCGCACATCATTCATGTAGGTGTGCAACAGTAGCAAGCTCTCCTCTTTTTTTTTCTCTGTCTCTCTTTCATGTACCCACATACATACTTGCACTCACACATCATATCCCATCCAGCTTGCAAATAACCACCCACCAATTTCTACAAATCTGATTGCTTTGGCTTATATAAATACGTGTGGTTTCTTCGTCCTCTTCTTTGCCAGTTTGACCAGCAGACCAGCCTTGGCCTTTTGTCCAGAGATTACTACGCCTGTACCGGACCCTACGCAGAGGTGGGCTTAAAGTTCACATGCACACACACACACACACACACACACACACACACACACACACACCACATGCACATGCACACAAGCTTGTAATATAATTAAGACTTTCAACTGATGCATGACGAAAACAACTCCATGTGTTCATTTGGGCCACTGCCACTGAGTCTGGGTTTCATGTCCCCTGGAGTCTGTTCCTGGAAACGTGATGCCCAACAAATGACGAGGGCATTAGTCGAAACATCAGTACCTGAATCAACTTTATGCGTTTATCTGTGTGTCTCATAGTACATGGATTTGCAAGCATGTGTGTGTATATGACAAATGCATTCCGAGGCAGTTAAGTGATGATTAAAATAAAAGAGGCAAAACAGAACAAATTTGGTTGTGTCTCAATCCAGACCAGATGTGTGTGATTGGAGCAGACATCCTCTGCTCTGGTTTTACTTTACAGTTTACCATAGACTCTTGATTGATATGCAGAAAGAAGCACTTAACCGCACTCAGCTTGAGGCGAGCTGTGTGCACGTGTGTGTACGTATCTGTTAGTAAATGCACACTGTTGCCTCTGATTTTTGGTCACTGGTTAAATCCAAACCTTTTTTCCTTCCTGTTGAAGTAAAGTCAAGATATGAATATCATGAATGTGCATGTATTTGACAGGCATGTCGAGCCTACGAGCAGTTCATGATTGATCTGGCTAAGCTTATCCGCACTGACCGGAGACTGGCCATCAATGAGACCCGCATCAGAGAGGAGGTGACACGAGTTATGGACCTGGAGAGGGACATCGCCAATGTAAGCACACATTCACACTTTGCTTTTTCCCAACAGGATCCAACATAGTTACACATATCCAAGTACGGCCTTTATTACTGTTTATCTGCTCTTTGAGAAGCTGAGGAAAAAAGAGACCTTGTTTTCCAGCAACAGTGCATACCTTATATTCTCTCTCAGCTTCACACAACAGGAGGATTTTGTGAGCAAACAAGTTCTGACAGTATGACCTTCCACTCCTCCATTTGTAGCCCAAACGTCTCTCCTCTCTGTGTGTTTGTAGCTCCGGTCTAGAGCAGCTGCTGTGTAAAACAAGCTGTTAACCAGCCTGATCCCAACACAACAACTTTTCTCAGACATCAACAGGTTTCCACAGTCTGCCATGCTTCACTTCCCCTCCACTTCGCTCTTGGCTTTTATAAGGCAGTCACAGCACTCTAGCTCTGACATTTACAAACCTGAAGTCTCCTGGGTCTCCAAATATGTTTGTTGCTGCTGGACCTGCACCACAGTGGTACACATGTATCAGGAGACAGGAGGTGTATGTTGTGATAGCATTCTTGATTTCTAACCTTGCTGTCTTTCTTTCTCCAAGGCTACTGATACTCTAGAGGATCGTAACAACCCAGTCTTACTTTACAACAAGATGGAATTGGGTGATCTGAAAGCCAACTTCACCCTTGAGGTTGAATCACAGGTAAAAATAACTGTTTATCTGTCAGCATTTATTGTTTCTTTTTCATGTTCCATCCTTTTTCTAATGTTTTTTTTAATTTCTCCATGTCTGTGCTTTTGGGCTTGGCCTGAAGCCATTTGACTGGAGTTACTTCACAGCTAAGATAATGGATACAGTCAACATCAGTGTTCCTGACACAGAGAAGGTCATAAACTACTCTCCCAACTATTACAGAAGACTCAACCTTATCTTGGCCAGATACACCAAGAGGTTTGTGGGTTTGTATGAGCCTGTAGCCGTGTTTGTGTATGCAAACGTGTAGGCATGCTTGTGTTTGTTACATAGCCCAATTGTGAGTGTGTTTGTGGGGGCGGGAGTGCACAGCGTGCAATGAAAACAGCTGCTCACCCATTATTGATATATTGTAGCTTTGAATGAGTAAGAGAGTTTCTTTGAACATCCTTCCTCTCCTTGCAGGGATCTGCAGAACTACATGGTGTGGCGCTTTGCTATGAACATGGTGGTGGGCCTGAGCAAAGCATACAGAGAGACCAGGAAAGCCTTCCGCAAGGTACACTGCCAGGGCCCTGACACTGAACTTGCCTGAGGATAAACACAAGAGCCCAACTGATACTGGATCTTTGAGGCGAATACCAATATCCAGTTTTAAAAAAAACAATAGCAATATAGGGGGCAGTATATAATTTTAACAGATAAGAGAGCCATTTTTGATGAGGATCCCCTAAATTTTAAAGAATTGTGACCAAGATACATAAAGTGCGAGACATTTTATAGTAAAGGCTACTGCTAACATGGCAACATGCTCACAATGACAAAGCTAAAATGCTTATGTTTATGTCACTCTAATGCTTACCATGCTCATTGTCTTAACGTAGAGTGGTACATTTTGCTAATTAGTGCTAAACACAAAGTACAGCTGAGGCTGACAGGAATTAGTTCTGCAGGTATTTGGTCATAACTACATGACATTTTGAGCCAATCTATCTAGTAGATATTGAGACATTGTATTTTTCAAGATAACTGATTTGCTGGTGGTGCTAGAGGAAAGTTTGAAAATCACCAAAGTCATTAGGATTTGTCCACTTGGTGCAATGGCTATCTGTACAAAATTTCATGGCAAACCATCTAAAAGTTGTTGAGATATTTCAGTTTTGTGTTACTTAATCGGCCAACATTAAATTCTAATAATACTAGATGTACACATTCAGCCCCATTCATATTCTTTCCTCACATTTATAATTCTTTAATCTTAACTTTCTTCCTTATCTAACCATTTCCCCACTACCCAATTTCTTATAGCCATTAATGCATAATGGAGGTGCAAATAAAAAATTGCCATGAGCCTCTTTAACCAATATGCTGAGTGGTTTATCCTCCATCTCTAATTGATCTGTGCCTTGTTACTTTCCCTGTAGGCTCTGTCTGGTACAACGTCAGAGGCAGCAGTGTGGCGACAGTGTGCACTTTACGTCAACAGCAACATGGACAATGCTGTAGGGCGACTGTATGTGCAGGAGGCCTTCTCTGAAAAGAGCAAAGAACTGGTCAGTAGGGGATGGATTATACTTTATATCATTTGGTTAGATTACATTAAATGCAGGATAAAAAGGTATTACAGGAATCAGTTAGTCTACCTTTTATCCCATAATTGTATCATACAAAAGGGGAATCATTTAGACACAGTACATACTGTGTTATATATATTTAAATATGGTGTTTTAGTGTTTATTGTTCCTTGGGACTGGTTTTCAATTGCAGAAATGAATCTCAGGGCATGCATTTCCATAGCCACAGTGTGAGAGTGTTTATGTATTCTGTTATTCAGAAATACAGTATGAGAACATGTGTTTTAGTCACATCCCACTGAATTTATTTTTGCCTCTTATTCACCTGTGTTTTTGTCACCTTTGTGTCTTGTGTCTCCACCACTGTACTGTATTTTTTTTTGCCTGCACCCATTGAAAGCAGCTGAAAAAGGTGTCCTTGTTGTCATGCCCACACCACCCACACTGTAAATCTTGACTTGTGTGTGTGTGTGTGTGTGTGTGTGTGTGTGTGTGTTTTTGTGTGTGCATGCTTTAGTGTACAACTGTGTATATGTGAGTCAGATTGAGTGCATCTCCGTGACTGTGTACTGCTGTCGTAATGCTGAGTGTCTCACACACCATAAATCTCTGTCATCTTCTGAACCTTTGCCTACTCTAGCATGTGGATCTCACATTGCATCCTGTGTAAATGTGATGTGAGTGCATGTGTGTGTGTGAGAGAGAGAAGTGACACACAACTCCTTTGACCGTGCAGGTACATATCAACACCCCTTTCCCCAAATACATTGCCATACATATACTGTATATGTGGAAGTCTGCTGAGTTGACCTCGGCTGGCACACATGCTGCACTCCTCACTTACCAACTTTCATTCAGCCTGAGAGGTATATTTGACATCTGATCAGTGGTGGAAAGTATCTAGGTACATTTACAGTAGTACCACTGAGTATAATTAAGAGGTACTTGTTCTTTCTTGAGCACTTCCATTTTATGCTAGTTTATCCTAGTACTTCACTACATTTTACAGGAAAAAACTGTACTTTTTACTGTACTACATTTATTTAACTGCTCACTAGTGACTTTGTTCGTATAAATTTCACATACAGATATGATCATCTTATAAAATATGATAAGTCTTGTTTTGGATTAAACTTTGCAGCACTTAAGTAAATAAATCAATTAAAATCCGCTCCACCTTGACCAGCTACAACAGTAAAGTGCAACTTACACATTTAAGGGAACCTATTATGCTTTTCCTTATTTTCAGTCATATATATAATGTTACAGTTTCGAATTTTCATATTAAATGTTGCCAAAGTGTCAAATAATGAGGTTAACATATGTAGCAGTTATCTCTGTGAGCAAAAATTACTGGTTTCAGATTGCTCTGAACACTTGGTTTCCACTGTTTTTTTCCACTTTTAGCCTGAGCTGATGTCGGCTTGTGACAGATTTCTTTATATGGTCATCTGTTCACTGCTCTGCTCCACTAACATTATAGCATTTTTCCATTGTTTTGGGGGTCATCACATCGACCCATGACTTGAGTTGAGCTGGCACGCTGTGAGTGTTTTTCCATTACACAGCACAGCAAAGTAAAATAAGTTGTTTACTTGTTGGAGATGTGCTGGTTGCCTGCAGCTCTCCATCAAACATCTCACTATGAGTGTTTCTGCTTGTACTATTCCTCCCTGCATTATTTCGAACTGATCCACTGAAGAAATAGCTCCAAAGATCTCCATATGGTGTTGTTTCGACTGTTTTTTAGTACCGCTAACAAAGCTCTGGTAATTTGGTGAGGAACATGTTTGGTTTCCTGTAAATTCTTAACAATAAAAGTCTCCCATTATTTAGTAATTTAAAAGCTTTTAATATAAAGCAGTAAAGCAGGAAATGTTGGGTTTTCATTGGCTGTAACTCAACACGACTCTGGTACGGCTGCCCTTCAGCAGGCTTCCAGAAAGCTGGCCAATCAGAACAGAGTGGGCTCATCAGAAGGGGGGTCTTAAAGAGACAGGAGCTAAGACTGCCTATTAAGAGACAGAGGCTGAACTGAGGGGCTGGATAAAGGGCCGGTATAAGATAAATAAAGAGTTTTTTGAACATGCAAAGCTACTGTAATGGTTTCTCACAATAAAAATATAGAGCTGGAAATGAGCATAATAGTTCCCCTTTAATGGAAATATGATAATAATCCAAAAATGAAATATATATTAATATGACACACACAAGTGTCATTTTTCTGCATAATGAGTACTTTTAAGTTTGATTCTTGAACTGTATTTTTTACGGTGATAATTCACCAATTTTATTAAATGATTTGGTATGTAAGACCTTTACTTGTAGACTGTTATTACTTTGTTGTATTAAGTATTTTTAAACCCTGTTTTAGCCATTGGTTTTAATTCAAAGTAACAGTTAAACACACAAAGGAGACGTATCATGTACATTTCCAGGACTTTTTTTAAAAATCTGGGGCTGGGATATCTGGGATATCTTTGCATGATTTACAGTTGAAAGAAAACTCCTTATTTAGTTTATACAGAAACTACAGGGTGTCTGAAAGAGAGAGGAGCTAAAACAGCCTGTATCAGACAGAGGCTAAAGTGAGGGGCTGTATAAAGTGTCATAAGACAAATAAGGAGTTTTCTTTTAACTGTAAATCATGCAAAGATATCCCATATCCAAAGATTTATAACTATTTTAAAATTGCTTTAATATAACCCAAAAATTAAATTAAATAGACATTATTGTGTTTTATTTGGAGTCAGAGTAAATTAAATCAAATTGAATAGCAGTGGATCAGAGCCTTAAATGGAAAACCATTGCATATCTTAAAGCAAACTATCATGATACATACAGATTTAGGAGATTTACTTATATAAACCCTGCATTTGACCACTGTAAATTACATTGTTTGATTTGACATGAAAACAGACACACATACATACAGCCACAAACATCACTACATGCACACAACCCAATCTCACATCCAAATGCACACAGGCTGTATGCTAAAAGGTTTTTGGAAAAGCCTCATCGGTATGGTCCCTGCCGATTTGTGGCAAACCACAGTGACTTGTACGAGTGGTCATGCAGCGTGTTAGCAAGGGGTCTGCTGATGTGATGAGACACTGGAATGCCTCTGTCAGCTTGCTGCGGTCTCAGAGTACAACTGTGGTTAGAGGGATCTGGGAAGGTGACCTTCGCTGTCACCTCAGTTTTTGATTTTTCTCTTCCTATTTTACTTTTATTCTTTTTTGTTTTTGCCACGAATCTTTAGTCAGTTTTTGTTTAGTTTTTTAACATAAAATCCTTGGCTGTTTTTGTCATTCAGTGTCTGATGACCATGGCATACAGCACAGCATTATGCCATCCTGGTAGCGTCAGTCAGTCTGTCTGTCTCTCTGTGTGCAGGCTCATTCTTGTAAATACTGTAACTCAAGAGCAATACATTATAGAAACATTAAACTTACACCACAGGTTTGATGTGGATTTTGGAGCACCTTGCTGTGTGAATCAGCATATAAAAATAGAAAATCTCATTATCTTGAGACTACTATAGTTCTGCCAGTGTTTTATGTGAAGTCAAATATGCTGACATAGAAATATTTGTGCAGTTATACACATTTATTTGCCTAATAAGAATAGCATAACTTGTTTATTTAATATATCACAGTGATGGTGAAACATTAAGCTCAAGTACCTCTTCTGTGATTTGAAGAGAATTTTAACAAAAGCCTTCTGTAAATAAGCAGAAATGTCTCCAAACCTTTTTGTGCTTTTGCACACTATGTACTTTTAAATGTCACTAAAAGTGATGTAATTCTGGTTGTGATTGCCTAACTCCCTTTTATTAACGCATAAAAATAGTTCATTATATTTTTGTTATGATTCCATCTGTCATATTAATCACACAAACATCATTACACTACTGGTAATACTACCCAAGGTCACCAGACTCCTCCACAGAGGGAGTGTAACCCCGTGTGCTTCTACATTGATATGTGACTGTGTAATGATGAGGCCTAATTCAGGGAGGTGTATTTTTATGACTTTGTTGCACAATGTGTTGCAGAATTTGGAACTAGCGTTCCACTGTTTACTCTCCAATGAGGAAATACTCCCACACCATGGACAATGTTAAAGACATTTATTGTATTGGACTGACAGTCAATTAGTGTTGAATTTTTTTTAATGTTAGAAATACAGTATAGAGTGACATATTTGTGATTGTTGTCTTTTTCTTTCTTTGTGTGTGTGTGGGGGAATCAGATGGAAGAGATGATTAAAGATATCCGAGAAGTGTTCATTAGTAACCTCGATGACCTGGCCTGGATGGATGCAGAGACCAAGAAAGCAGCTGAGGAGAAGGTATCGGTTATATTTACTGTCTGTTGCATTGTATTGAATTATATTCTTTAGGATATGTGATAACTGAGACATGTGTTTGTCAAATCTTCTCCTCTCTGTTTCTTTAGGCCCGAGCTATTCGGGAACGAATCGGCTATTCTGACAACATCATGGATGATAAATACCTTCACAATGAGTACAAAGATGTGAGTGTTTTAAAAGATGCGATTATGAATATTTCTCTTCTTTCACTAAGTGAATATAACAGAATACAGAGTGGGTTCATTGTAGCTGCATATCAGTTCTATGAAAACATCTCGGTGAATTCTGGGCTTTTATTAGCTTTGAGAATATATGACTGGGTGTTGATAGCTCTCAATGAGACTAATCCCCCTGTTTCTCTTGCTGTGTGTTGGTGTTAGCTGAGCTACAGTGCAGAGGAGTACTTTGAAAACATCCTACAGAACCTGGAATATGTGCAGAAGAAACGCCTGCGGAAACTCAGAGTCAAAGTCAACAAAGAGGAGTAAGATTTCCCGTGGGGGCAGAATTAAATTTATGCTCAGCAAACAGGCTTATTTCAGATGTGAAATAGTTTAAAGTTTCAATGTTAAGTATTTAAACAGCTGATAATAAATGACTTATTATCTTATGGTACTTGTAGTGTGACACACAGTCTTGCATTTAGCATAGTGCATTCACATTCTCCCACATGAACTCCTACTCACAGACACAGTTCAGCCTTTCACTAAGCACAGCAGGACTGCTAATTTTAGCAGGGTTATTATTAACCACAGGTTAATTTTAATATCTTTCACTGAATTTGAATTATGCTGTGCTATAGGACTCATTAATGTACTGTACTTTAATTCCACCCTCCTTGTCTTCTGCAGGTGGGTAACTGGAGCTGCTGTTGTCAACGCTTTTTACTCATCCAGCAAAAACCAAATAGGTATTTCATATGTGCACATGCAAACACATTCAGTTGTTAACACTGATATCATATATATTTTTAACATTCGGTAAAGTTTTGTAAAGATAAATATTTTTTTTCCCCCTGGTGTCAGTGTTCCCTGCAGGTATCCTCCAGCCTCCATTCTTCAGTAAAGGCCAGGCTAAATCTCTCAACTATGGTGGCATTGGCATGGTAATCGGTCACGAGATCACACATGGCTTTGATGACAACGGTATGATTTTCTGCACTTTTTCTGTTCCTCTCATGTGCTATTTTGGCAGATTATATTGGTCTTTAGGGTAGATACAACCCCCCCTCCCCTGTAACTGGTACCACTTTACAAAAAAGTGCTTTCAAATGCTTCACCGCACTAATTTTCATCGGGTTATGTGAAGTAATTATGTTCGATTTCAAGAAGACAGGATGCTTCTATACTGATATCCACAATTGTAAGCCATCCAGAAACCCAATAGAAACAAATGAAATGGAATGGAAACATAGAGTATTGTCACAAACATTTCTTTTTCTTTTTTTCTCTATTTTGTAGGTCGTAACTATGATAAGGATGGTGACCTGAAGGACTGGTGGACACCAGACTCCACTCAGAGGTTCCTGGAGCTCTCAAAGTGTATTGTGGATCAGTATGGCAACTTCTCCTGGGACCTGGCCAATGGACTTCATGTATGTCCTGGTAGACGATCTCTCTCTTTCTTCTTCGCTAATTTTTCAAAGAGTTTATTGAATTTACAGCAGTATTTTCTCAAATATGATCCCAAACCTTGTTTTGTCTCATTTATTTGCTTTCCTGTCATCTTTGCCAGCAGATCCATTTTACATTTTTCTATCTTTCCCCCAGTTTTGCAGCCTCATCTCTTCTCTGCTTCAGGTGTCTTTAATATTTTGTGTTGACATATTAATCCTTCTCCCTCTATTTATCTTGCTTCGTCGGTCCTATTGCTTTGAACAATACTTCTTTTGTCCCCTGGGAAAATGATTTCTTGTATCCCAAAGAGTGATATCTGTGGTTTGCTGAAATACACAGGAAAAATTACAGTCTCCCTCTTTGCCCTTTTCAATCTTTGTGTTCTCTCTCCTTATGTCCCCCCCTCTAGTTAAATGGTAACAACACCCTCGGGGAGAACATTGCTGACAATGGAGGGATACGGCAGGCATATCAGGTAAAGAGCCTGAAAACAGTGAGGAAACTTGATTTAAGAGCCCAGGTTTACAGATGACGGAATTTAGTCTGTGGTTATTGTCGTCTGCTCGCTAACATTAATAGATGTGTCATTTTGCCAGGTCACTGATTTGGCTCATTAACTTTGTAAACAATGAAGGAAATGATGTTGCCGCTGTTTTTCATCAGTTTTGACCCAAGGTGAACAAAAAAGGGGCCCAGACAGATTTGAATGCAATAAAAAAATACAAATATCCTCATTTCAGATAAACCATGATGTCATACAAGTATTTCTTCTACAAAACATTTACATTGTAAATTTTGTTCTTCTTTTGACAGGAAAAGAATACAGGAAATGTGACTGTATATATACATATATAGTTTTTCCGTCCATAAAGACGATGTGACATGGATGTAATTTTAACTGTTGATTTAAATGCTGAAAATATAGTTAAAATAAGTCTGTACTGCAAAGTTTTTTGCAATAAGCTCAAAGACCAGACTGTTTCCAATTCATAACAACGCAGTTGTAGATTTGGCATGCACGCTTCACCAAATAGCTCAACTCATGAAATCTCCCAATGCATCAGAGTTTCCAGAGTTTACAGGCAATATCCTTGGAAATTAAACATTATGTTGAAGACAACAAAATAAAACCAAACAGGAAGAAGAGGCATTTTAATTTGATATTGAATATGCTCACTTTATTGCTTATTTTCCGAATTAACCATTGGATGGTAATGATTCAGGAAAGATATTATGAGGTACATAAAGTCATTTAATAAAGTATAATATGGGATGTTTTTTGGCAGGGCTTTTATTGTCAGCAAAAATTTGAAGTAAGATAATGTAAGAACATTGGTCTTGTGCTATTATTGTAGGCCTATAGGAACTATGTGAAGGAGCATGGAGAAGAGCCACCACTGCCTGGAATTGACCTTTCCCATGATCAACTCTTCTTCCTCAACTTTGCTCAGGTAGTGAATGGAAGGATGAATGGATGACCAGATTGATGACTTGATGATTGGATTATTGAGTTGATAATTGATGGATATATGGATGGATGGATAGATGGATAGATGGATGGATGGATGATTGAAAGATTGGGTGGATGGATGGTTTGAGAATTTGGTAGATAGATTGATAGATGGGTGATTGAAAGATCGGATGCATGATTAGATGAATGTAGGATTTGCTGATATAATAAATTTAATTGTCTAATGTAGAAAATCTTAATCTGTCTTTTCCAGGTATGGTGTGGTACACACCGACCAGAACAAGCTGTTAATTCCATCAAAGTAGACGTACACAGTCCAGGGAAATTCAGGTAAATTCACACTGACAACTTTTCCTTTATATCAGTAATCCATTTGCTTGTTGCAAAGGGAAGGAAACAAAATAGATGACATTTTAAAACCTTGACAAAAAACATGCATATAAATTTCAATTTCAAGTAATGTGCAGCAACTTTACCCCCAACCAACAATTCCCTCTGTGTGTTTCACAGGGTTCTGGGTTCCCTTCAGAATTTCCCAGAATTTGCCAAAGCATTCAGCTGCAACAAGAGCAACTACATGGTCCCTGACAACATCTGCCGTGTGTGGTGATCCACAGACTTCTGGGATGGGGACTGTGCCGAAGTGGGTCGTCCCTGTCCCCTACAGTACCTCTCCCCCCTGACTATTGGAGCACTCCTGGGGGGCTACAGGGAAGTGGAAGCTCCCCTTAGCTCTTTACTGGATGGACCAGGGCTGGTGGACTGACACTGCAGTATGCATTTCCTCTGAGAACAGCAGTGGACTGTACCCTCACGGACAGACGGAGCACTGTCTCTCCGACTCTGATACTGTAGTTCATTCAATCAGCCTGAATATTCTGCTTCTCACTGGATACAATCACTCCTTGTGTTTTTATTTTTTTCTCAATTTTCATCTTGTTTTACTCATCATTTGTGAGTCTGCCAATGTGTATATGTGAGTGTGTGTGTGTGTGTGTTTCAGTCGAAATACTGTACAAGTTGTTGGCAAATGAGGGGCAGACAGACAAATGTGCTTAAACTCACTGGCATATGAATACACCACACACCCACTCACACTCATACACATGTAACAGGGCTGAACCACTGTACTGTATGTGGGACTGAGCTGTATGCCTCTCATAAAACCTCAGCTGGTTTCAGCCTTCATCTACATGCTGATACACTCTACAATGTACTCGTAATGTACTCTTTGTTAATACATATTACTAGATTAGGTAAATTATTACAGAAAATCAGATTTTATTTTGTTGAATAGACCAGTAAGTATTTAACCGTGATCATGTATTACACAATACTGTTCTATATTTAATGTTAATGACTTAACTGCAGTTGACAGGCGGCTGCTGATCATTAGCAGTATGTCAAATAAACCAAAATGAAGTTTTTGCCTTTAAGATGACAACTGGTCATGAATCATTAAGCTGACAATCGACAGACACCAGACCCTTTTATACGTTCACTGAGCCTCCTGTGTGTTTCTGTGTGGATGTATGCTGCCTACATTTGTCAAGCAAATCAGTATGCCTTACATGATTTGTTGTGCTACTATGTGTGAGAGTGTGTACGTGTATGCACAAGAGAACAAAGAATAATAAAATTTAACATTAGGGAATAGTTCTACATTTTTGGGAAATGCACTTTCTTGCCGAGAGTTAGACCAGAAGTGCAACACCACTCTGTATGGAAAATATGAAGCTAAAGCCAAGAAACGTCAGCTTTGCTAAGCACAAAGACTGGAAACAGGGGAAAACAGCTATCCTGGCTCTATCCAAAGGTTAAAAAACTCTGCCTATACCAGCACCTCTGAAGCTCACTAATTAACACATTGTATCTTTGTTTAATGTGTAGAAAACCAAGGTGCTAAATTGACAGTTTTGGCTAGGCACATTAACTTTGTCTCTACTGGTTGTAAAGTTTTTGTACAGCAAACAAATGATATATAATGTGTTAATTAGTGCGCTTTAGAGGTTCTGGTAGGTGGATTTTGTTACCTTTGGACTGAGCCAGGCTATTTCCCCATGTTTCTATTCTTAATGCTAAGCTAAGCTAATTGGCAGCTGACTGTAGCTTAATATTTAAGAGATAGATATGTGAGTGGTATTGAGTTTAGTTCAGTTTGATCGCCATATTACCATCCCTTTTTTAATGATTACTTTACACACTGAAGCAAAAGTCAAATGACACATTATAATATCATAATTATGCTTTTGAAGGAATGTTTATCTTAATTATTTTAAATTGAAAGCTGAGTCTTTACTGGAACCTAATGAACTTTTCATAGTGCATGCATTTCTCTGAATGCAGTATTTGAAGGTTGTATCAAGTCAGTGGATCCTAGTTTAGGATTCATCGTTTTGTATGGCTTTATTTTCTACATTAAAATGTAACTGAGGCTGTGATACAAGGTAATTAATTGTGAAAAAATTGCCTTTGCCTTTTATATAAAAATTAGTGCAATGAATGATGCGCCATGATCATGTAGACCACTTCTTCAGATTGTACAACACTCTCCATGTCTTACCTGTAGACATTGTTGTTTCCCTGTTTTTTGTTTTCATCATTGTTCGTGCAAGCTTCATGTCTCTCTGTCACTGTCACTCTCTCCCTCAGGCTTTCTTTCTTTCTGCCTCTCTCTCTCACACACTCCACCTGTAGAAAGACAGATATACCTCAGTTGCCTGTATTTCGATACTTTATAAAAATGACTGATAATCATCTTGAGGAGCATTTTTTTCTTTCAAAATAAATCTTTAAATAACACTCTGAGTCTGCCGGCGAGTGGCCCTACACTGTATGTGTGGGCTTTTGTGTGGTTTTTTAACATCCGAACTAGGCTTCCTCATAAATGCAAGCTCTTAAATATGATACAAAGGATTGTATCATTGCATCCCAAGGGTTGGTAAAAGTTGGTTTTGGCAAAGAGTCACAAAATAAGAAAAAAAACAACAACAAAAAAAACATTATTCAACATTGGACTCACTCCAAATCTTTTTGTCTTTTATGAACTTTTTCAGAAAAAGAAGGTTGAAATATAAAAATATTTCTACATTCACATTCACTCATACAGAGTTGTTGACTTGAGGGAAGATTTGGGAATGTGTGGATTTAGTTTAATTTGGTATTTTCCACAGAGAGAGAGAATAAAACAATAAGATAATTTAAAAAGCAGCATTAGCCCAAACTCTTTCCCCACTAATTGGACCCATAAGCATGTGGGGAATAGGGGCTAATATGTGAAATTAGTCAAAGGCACGCGATGCAAACAAATGAATGTGCAATATCTTTATGACTGCTCCCAAGCTGCTGGCTGGTGATCCAGTGAACCACCAAGCACATTTCCTGGCACCGGGATAGCTTCTACCCAACTGGAAACTGAAACTGGAGAGGCAAACAGTCAGGGATGTACAAAAACACTTCAAAAGGTTCAGAGTTTAAAAAAAGAGAGAATTATAACACAGAGAATGTATAGGACAGGGGTGCCAAGTAGGAGCACCAGAAATATTGCTTAACTTTGAAGCCAAGTTTAAAAAATATCTAGAGGAGTGGAGAAGTGAAGAAGTGGAGCCAACACACTTGTGCAAATACACAAGTAAAAGTTGGGAAGTTCATGACTTATATTTTATAACTCTAATGTGAATACACTACTTTTGATTGGTGGAGCTGACCAACAACATTTTTTGGGGTTTTACTCCACATTCCTCAAAATGTCACCAGCATGGTGGAGTCAAATAGGTTGGCTTTAAAAATCAAAGACAGTTTGCATTTCTTAAACCCTTTCCAAAATGTTCCTTTGATACTTATTACTTATACTTTATTCCATTTACAATGAAGGTGTAAAAACAGCCTGATTGTGTGATTGTATGCAAAAGCATTTCCACCTCTTTGATAATCATTCCAGTATTGTTTTCAGCTGAACATCAGTTGCAATTGCTTATTTACTGCCTGGCTTCGCCTTTTACTCTCGCTGACTGGTAACACTATGGCAGATAACTGAGGGTTCACACCACCCACTTTCCTCGTGCTCTCACCCTCCCTGTCATTAGCAGATATGCTAGCTAACATAACAGCTAACATTACAACACCTCAGCATGTTCCAGGGAGGCTGAACAGTGTTTGCACTTTGAACACTATAAACTGCTGACGTTTTATCCTGAAGTAACACCAAGAAAGGGGGATGTTTGGAGCTTTCAGAAGAAGTTAAACTCAATAAGAATAAGAAATGTGACTTGATTGGAGAAAACATAAGTCAGTGAGTCAGTGGAGAAAACATAATTAACACCTCTGCACTTTAAGCCTTCAATCTTGAATCTTTAGAAAGCCACTCATGCTAGACCTTCTTTTGTTTTTGCACTCAATACAAAGTTCTGCTTCCCTCTGTTGCCCTCTAGTCATAAAACGACTCAGTTTTCCTTCATGTGCCCTTTGGGCGACCCTAACAGTGGATCCAATGGTATGTGTGTGTGTGTGTGAGTGGGGGGGCATGCGGCCTCTGGAATGCCTGTCAGTGTGTGTGTGTGTGTCAGTGCTTTGGGCAGTGTGTGGTGTGTCTGAAGTATATGCAAGGCGAGCACAACACAATTGTACATGTATGTGTCCACACAGACCACATTGATACCTTAAAGAACATGTGCACACAAGCACACATGTACATACACATACTGTACATGTGCAAATAATATTTTAGGATCATAAGTGAAAAGGTTTTTCAGGTAAGCAATCAGAGTGGGCACTGTGCTATTTCACACTTGATTTGAAAGGGGCTCTTATTGTGAAGTGCACTCTCACTGTGCTCTCATTGTTAAAGGCCACTGATAACCACCCATTCTGATTTTTAAGAGGGAAAATTTCTCTAAAAGTTTTAATTGCTGTGTCTTTCATACCAATATTCTTTCAGGCATTGGTATACGAGACAAAGAATCAATCTGTGCTCATAAAATGCAGTAGTCTCATCTGAAAGCCTCACAGTCATTGGTAGATTTGATTTAATACATATAGAAAGTAATTTCTTCTACAAAAACACACTGTTGTTCTTCAGTGAGTGCACAAGCAGCAGATGAATGCATCGCCCCCATAGTGTATTTTTTTCGACACCTGTTCACAGTTTATATATTTGATCAAACTGACACACTGTACACCCAGTGGTGTGCCTGTGAAAAATCACTGAGATGCATATAGACATACATAATAAATGTTAATTAAAGCTGCAAGCAATGATGATTGGTCCTTTGCCCCTTCGTGCATGTCAGGGCTCGCCGCAGTCGAAGTGCTGTAATTGCAGTGCGACATGATGAAGCAATACATTTACTAGAAGGAAACTGACTTGGACACACATTTTCATGAATATTGAACATTGCATGTAACTATCACTTCCTGTGTTCTCTATGTGGCGCTAGAGAACACTCACTAATTATACGTCATGTTGCTGTATATAATGTGGAGACCACATGTAAATCTCTTGTCAAGTCAGATGATTGTCGTATAAGGCTGACTTCCTGTTGCCAGAAGGTGGCGCTATGACTATGACTCAATATTAACATGTAGATGTGTTCAGGCCTGGACTCTTAATAAGCAGGAGAAATTTGAGAAAGTCCATCAACTTCCTGTTTCATGGCGAAACATACAAATTGAACAGCACACCACATCAAAGGCACTCCATGAAAAGTCAAGATTTTTTATAAATTTACACCATATATCTAGTGTTGGAGCCTTCACAAAGGTTTATGTGCTCCATCTATAATTAATGTAAAACAGTGACATCCTGTGGTTATTTAACATAACATATTGTTTAACTGAGCCTGCAGTGATTTACATACTGTAACAATAAGAATGTCAGTACAAAAGTTCACTTATACCAAAATTATCAGATTATTATTTCTTATTTACAGATAATTTAACTTATTGATTATATCTCATTTTCAAGCTGCATGTTGAGTTGATATGCTCAAGGTAATGCACCTCAAGACACAGGTAGTGCTGACATTAGTATTTGTATAATCTGTAAAGTACAATAAAGTGATTCATGCACTTTTTTTTCTCCTCATGTTTTGACCAGGCTACTGCAGTGCACTTACCCTTTCATTTTGTAATTTAATCATGCAGCAGTTCAGACTCCACAACAAATAAAAAACAATTGGAATCCCAATCTTGACTGAGGACATTATACAGTCACAGACTGTCCCCATTAAAGTAACCATTGATCCTCTTTTTGCAGCAGACAGGTGAAAGATCATTTTCATTACTTTTACATCTCAGAGCAGTCAGTGACACTGAAGACCATGCAATTCTAATTTACTGCTTCAAGTTCAGGGCTGGCATGAAGGTCACAGCGCATAATTGGCTCAGCTGATATAAGACATTTTCTGTCACAATAGGAAATGCCACTTCCTCTTTGACATGCAGTACTCTGCGGGGCTTGTAGTTACAGGCTTCATTTTGCTTTCCACTTCGATGCTCTTGTTAGTCCAAATAATCCATACACACAGTAGTGGTTCCTTGCATCGTTACACACTGTTGATACACAGATACAGTTGGCTAAAATGGCAAGTAAGTCTTAAAGAGGCATAGACTGGCAGATGGTTTGGGAAAATTCAGATTTTTAAAGAGAGCTCTGCAGTCTTTCTTCTCCAGTTTTTAATCATCTGACGAACTTTGTATTTTGGTCTCCTGACATCTGGACTGCTTGTAATGCTTACATCAGCATAACAGCTCTGTAGTTCTACAACAAAATCACATTACTCCGATTGTGGCTTTAAGTATCTGACTTTATTTCAGGGTCTTGTTGATTTCTCTTACAGCACAGCTCAATCTGGCTCAAAGCTATTCTTATAGCCAACTTTTGAATTTCCTTGAGTCAGTGAGGAGCATCACATTCACATGCAGGGCCCTTTTTACTGTCCTAAAAACAAGGTTAAGACCAAGGAAGAGTTGGCTTTGTTCTCAACACCCCTAGGGTTTGAAACAATCTGACTTAGGCCAGGTTGTTCCAAGACTATGTTTAAAAACACCACTACTTGTACTGCTACTATTACCATTGCTATTACCATTACCACTATTTAAATAATTGACTAAGATTTTAAAAAAGAACACTTACGTTTTACATTTTCATTTGTAACATGCAGTAATTGTGTAAATTACATTTATTATTTTTAATATGATTAATGTTGCTGATGTCTAGTGTGGCTTAAATCTTTTGTGACACCCATTAGCCTGATGTTAGGATGGCACATCAGTTGCCTGCGGATTCCAACCACAAATTTTCCATATTTTTCCCAATTTCATTCCACTGTGCAAGCAGTACAGCAATAAACACATAGTGTAAATAGTAGACACAGAGACTTAATGCACCACACCTGGAAGACATCTTATTACAGTGCACCATATGGTGTATACCTGCTTAATGATCTATTTGAGGACAGAAATGCCAAATTGTGGCTGGCTGTGAGGATTGGAAGGGGTGTGTGTTTTGACAAGTGGTGGTGAGAAATAGTGTTTTGCTGTTATTGAAGTAAACAGATTTAGCATGTTAACAGCATAATTATTTTTCCAGTTACAAACATCCTAGCACTGCTGAACTGCTAAAAAAGTAGCGTGTGTGTTTAATACAAGCTTGTATGCACTGTTTATCTTTATGAACATGTGTGTGCAAGTCTGTGTGCATGGTGTCTCCGATAATGCATTGCTGTGGTAAAGAAAGTTTCCATCTAAGCCTCATTAGCCTGTCAGAGTGATGTTTGCATCTGGTCCGCATGTTCAACATGTCACTAAGTGTACAGGCTTATTTGGCCTGTGCAGGCTTATAAGTCTTACACCTCCTGCTTTCTGGAAAGTGGATGTGGCACAACCTGCAGTAACAACAATCTAATTCCCTGTTATTAAATGCAGACTTCAAAATGCTCTTTAAAGCTGACAGCACTATTATTATTACAGATTTGGAGGATCAGCTATAATGGCAAGTTATGAGCTGACATGTCGGGTAAACAGGAGTTGTTTGATTGCTTCTGGCTGAAATCCAAATAATGAAATATTTGAGGCTGTGTTTAATTTGGCTTAAATATTGAGTTCAGTAATACCAAAAGTTAAACAGTTCATCAAGTCCTCATGTTTGATAAAAACAAATTATAAGCGAAAAATCCCCCCCTAGGTCATCTATAAGCACATAACAAATAGAAGTGTTTAAGAAATTGCAGCTCCCCATCAAAATTTCTTTCCATTGTTTGTCTCCACATCCTATGAGAGTGTGGGAATACTTAGAATAATAACAGACAGATTTTTGGTAGCCATGGCAACGACATTGCCAGTCCTAACACCCAATATTTTTGATGCCCAGTAGTGTGATATGAATACACAAAGGACACACACACACATAGGTGTACCCATTCCTTATTAACTACCTCTCTGTTACAAACAAATGTCTATTTTTTCCTCTTTACTTTTGAAGAGCTCTACTGAGTAAAGTGCAGCAGGCTGGATAAGCCAAAAGTGATACATACAGTAACACTTCTGACATTGTTTGTGGAGAAAGTGGGTGTTGATTAGGACATCTACTCGGCAGTATAGTTCATGGATTTCAATCCGTGATGCTCAAAATAGGAATAACTCACAGCTTAAAGAGGTATTATATTATATATTAAATTGAAGGGGAGGAAACTGAAGAAATATGTTTATTTGATTCATTTTTGACAGAACAGACAATTATTCATATAAAAGGAAAAATTTCTTCCCAAATAAACATCATTACTACTGGACCACAGCAGGGGACAATCCAACGCTCACTATTATATCAGCATTTTCACATGTCTGCCAAAAAACCTGACAGTATGCATCTGATAGAAAATTAATATCAAAACAAAGAGAGGCTCTTTTCTTCCCTGTGTCCCCTGGAAAGTGAACTTCATTTCTGCGATGAATTCAATTTCTTTCTTGAACACCTCTCTTCTGTCAAAGAAAGAAAATTAAAATCCATTAGTAGAACAAAAATGCTGGTTGATAGTTGGTCTGACTGGTGAATAATAAAAAGACTGACATTGCCAAAACAAAAACATTTGGATCACCTACTATACACCTGCTATATTGTGCATACATTTATACAGTACATATATAAAATATACTTTTTTTGATGGAATCATGTACCCAAGCAAAAATGAAGACAAAGTAGATGACTGCTGTGCAGCCAACTATCCATCCAACCAACAGCAGAACAGAGAAGAGTTTGTGGGATGAAGCAGTTGGACCCACAACTAAAGACAAAAATAGAAACAGACAAATTATTGGGGTGGTGATTTATTGAATTCAACCCTGGATCATTTTTTGGCTCACTCTTCTTGGCTGGTATCTGAGTTTCTTACCTCTCTTGGACATGGCACCTCTCTCCACTCTGATCATCTTGTTGTGATGGGTGCAGTGCCAGGCTCCATGCTGTGAAGAGTTGACGCTGGCATCCGGCAGGGTGGAGTGGAACAAATCTGGTGGACTAGGAATTAAATCCATCTTTAGCTCTTCATCAGTCGCATCTACAGTAACTTTAGCTTGTCCTCCTCACACAAACATTCACAAAAAGCAGTATTCCTGACAGAGACTTAAATTTGTCCCTCATGTTTGGAGGTGAGACCATTCCCATTACATTATTTTCTCTGTGGACCTGGTCCCATGTGCTAGGCCCTTAGCGTTGCTTTATGTCTGCCTCTGGAGGATCTGCTGCAGCTGGGGCAAGCAACTCTGTCTCTGGAGGGTACTGGGTCTTCTCCAGTTAAGTCAATACTATGGGTCAATATCACATATAAAATGAATTTTAGTGAGTGGCATCTGATTGAAATTAAGCTTCGTGAGGACATGGCTAATAAGTGTCTTATGTGAATATTAACCTGTTTTGTATCGAGCAAGGCCTTTTGTAGTAGCTAGGTACACAAGGAAACTATGAACAAGCTTTAAAGGTATGTCTCCACATTTTGGGAAATACACATTTACTTGCCGAGATTTAGATGAGAAGATCAGTACAATCCTTGGCGGGGTTCGGACTGACATTAGCACTGTGTGAAAAACATGGGGGCAGTGTGTTAACGCAGCAGGGGTGCCAATGCAGAGGGCTCTGGCAAAACAATGCAGAGTCATCCAGCAAAAAAGTTGAACTTTTACTGCAACACAACGTGACATCATGACGTCTGTGTTGGCCAATCACATGCGTATAAGCATACATTCCTGGTGGATGTCTTTATAACGTGAACAATGTGTTTTCTACTGTTTACCTTGAGATCCAAAAGATTAAATAGTTGCTGCCGTGACAACTTTCCAGAGAAATAAAATCCTGTTTTGGCATCTGATAGGCCTTTAAACGCATTAATCTGTAGCTCCAACCGGATTGTATTTCATTGTCTCATCTGTACCTGTACAACACGCCCCCACTAACACAGCCCCTGCATTGTCTTAATGCAGGGATGTTTCTGCGGGGGGTGGTAATGTTTGACTTATGGGAGCAGAGTCTCTGTTGGTTGGGTATAAAACTGCAATTTGTCATTTTTACACCTCAGTTTCTATGCAAATTAAACAAACAAGATATCATATTTTAATTAGTAAACTTCAGAGATGCTGGTAGGCTAATTGTGTTACGTTCGCACAGAGCCAAGCTATTGTCCAGTCTTTATGCTAAAATAAGATAATCAGCTGCTGGCTCCAGCTTCATATTAAACGTATATTAGAGTGGTATTGATAATCTTTGAACACTACGAAGAGTGCAGACAGGAGAAGGAAGAGGAGAGGAGACCCCTTACTGGAGAACCTTTAAGTTTATGAGGAAGAGAAAGATCAGGTGGTCTGGAAAGTGGACTGCACAGCAAGAATGAGAGAAAGACAAGAAAGAAAGAGCAGAAAAGAGAGGACACTCGTGTTGTAATTGGATGAACACTTGCCTCTGACAGGGCCTGCTCCTGAAAATGACAGCTCTCTCCTTCTCTCTCTAAACCCTCTCATCTTTAATAGGCCTCTCTAATCTATTCCTCCTGCTAATTGTACATCTACACAAGCACCCTCACATGCCCATATATAGCCCACCATCAGTATAGTCAGATTTGAGAGACATGGGGTCAAAGTGATTGCATGATTACATAGAATTACCTTCCTATCACTGAAGAGTGTGTTTATTGAGCCCCATCAACCGTCGGCAATGTACCCAGGTGTTTTCTAAGGTCTTACATAATAAGTGCAATGATAAAAGAAAAAAACTTGTGCTTTTACCATTAGCTCATACTAAGATAAGCAAAATTACAGTTGCATCATGTGTTTTGAAGCTACTTTCCCTGGCGATCAGAACACACCTGGGTTTTGTCCCATTAATGCATTAACTCCAATTTATCTACACTGTACTCTCTTCCTTCAATAACAAGGTAATTTTCTCCCCCTGCTTATCCAGAATTTCCCTTCCATGTGGCAGTGATTTCTTTATATCAGATACTTCTTCTTCCTGTTCCTTCCTTCGATGTGGCAAGAAATGACCCACCACCACCGGTGCTCAAAGTAAGTATCCATCCCTGTGACTGAGTTGAGTTTGTATTTTGAGCAAAAATGAGTATAATACTTCATTTGCAAAACATGTTGAATGGAATGTCACAAATTATCTCCACAGGATTTAATGTTTTTCTGTCTGTCTTCTGCCTCACTCATCATCTTTATCTTGCTGCATTTACATATTACATCTCATATGTTAACTAATCAATGCTGTTTATACTTTATAATTTGGATTTCCCTTGCTGAGTTTGTATCTTCCACATGATGCATATCTGTGCTCCGCTCCTCTGCTGGCTCACTGGGATGATCCATGGGGTTTATGGAGGGGAGCCGTGCCAGTTGATGGTAAAGTCTGTTCCAGGTAGTGTTTATCAGGCAGGAGATGTAGTCATTGGAGGATTGTTCCCTGTTCATGTAAAGGCACCACAGCCTGAGTTGGAGTTTCGGATGGAGAAGGTTAATGATTCCTGTGAAATGTAAGATTATGAGGAATAACTTTTTTGAAGTTTACTTGATTTAAGATGAAGATTTAATACAATCTGTCATCATACTGTATGTCTTGATTTCTCATGTCTATCTCTAATGCTGCAGTTTTCCTTTTCTCTCATCTGCTGCAGTTTTAACCAGCGAGCTTATCGCTGGCTTCAGGCCATGATCTTTGCAGTG
The DNA here is from genome assembly GCF_910596095.1 of Thunnus maccoyii. Classification (NCBI taxonomy): domain Eukaryota; kingdom Metazoa; phylum Chordata; class Actinopteri; order Scombriformes; family Scombridae; genus Thunnus; species Thunnus maccoyii. The sequence continues at coordinate 21,665,348 of NC_056538.1, forward strand.
GAGGAAATTAACAATAACCCGGACCTCCTGCCTAACTTCACCCTTGGCTATCTAGCAGCTGACACTTGCTTGGCAGAGAGCACCACTCTGTTAGCAGCCATGGCTATGATAACTGGACAGGAAGTTCATTTGACAAATTCAGAATGTGGATCTGTACCAACGGTGCCAGTTATTGTTGGTGACCCAAGCACTTCAGCCTCCATTGTTGTAGCAAACACCCTCGGGGTGTTTGATGTACCCATGGTGAGGATAATTGCTGTGTTGCAAACATAATGATGGCTCATGTGCTTTTAGTCAGTTTAGTTGCAAAGTGTTTCTAATACTGGATCATTGTACCATATTTTTCACTGCTCTTCTTGCTTTGTCATAACTGGGCTGCAGTGTGACATTGCTGCTTCACAGAAACTGACCGGTTCAAAACTTTTAAATGGCTGATGTTTGATTTCTGTATTCACAAGTTCTCTAATGCACAGTAGCTGCTCACTGCTTCTAAATGGTTAGGATGGGTTAAATGCAGAGGATAAAGTTTCTTTCTGAGACTACTATAGTGTAACTTACTTTATGTGTTTAATTCTGTACTTAACCCTAACGGTTGCTAATTTTCTTTTAACCCTCTTTCTGTCTTCTTGTCTATCTCTCATTATTCCTCTTATTTTTGACAGGTAAGCTACTTGGCCTCCTGTGTGTGTTTGAGTGATAACAAGAGGTTTCCGCTGTTTTTCCGCACAATGCCCAGTGATGCTGCAGAGGCGAAGGCCATGGCTAAGCTGCTGCGTCTGATGGGGTGGACTTGGGTGGGGCTGGTGTCTGCGGATGATGATTTTGGTCGATTTGGGATGCAGATGTTGATGGATGCACTTAGGGGAACTGAAGTGTGTGTCGCCTACCATGAAGTCATTCCAAAGGTACTGTAATGCTTAATTTTGAGAATTATTCCCTCTCTTCTTTCTCATCCCATCCAACACACCATTTTCTCTCTTTCTTGCTATTTCTTGATTATTAAAATGTCTCTTTTTCATTCCAAGAACTATCCAAAGATGAAAATGCAAAAGATTGTTAAACACATCCAGAAATCCACCGCCAGAGCTGTGGTGACATTTCTTATAGATCAGGATGCAAAGGTAATTTCATTCCTAAAGCCTTAACTTTAATTTTTTCACATTATGTACATATATAATGGAGACTATATTCACCCATCCAGGTGCATGATACCCTCCTATTCTTCTGTTTGTCAGGCTTTATTTGAGGAATTGGTCCATCAGAATGTAACAGATAAGCAGTGGATTGCTAATGATGCTTGGGTTACCTACGGTGCTGTCTCTGTCCCTCGTTACATCCCTTCATTGGCTGGGACAATAGGATTTGCTCTGCGGAAGGCTGATATCCCAGGCCTGGGAGCCTTTCTGGCTCACAATAATACCAGGCAGAGTTCACCCAACTCTGATCCTTTCATTAAAGAACTCTGGGAAGAATTGTTTGGATGCTCTCCAAGTGCTGACCTGGGAGGGACAATGTGTTCAGGCTCAGAGGTTATAGGTGAACTAATCTTTGGAAAAACGACACAAAATCTTTTCTACCATTTGAAATATCTTTCATTTCAGTTTTCTTTTTTTGTTTCACTGGCTGACAGCAATATTTGTCTCTTTTGATTGAATATTTATGTATTTATTTGCTCATCTGTTCTCCATGATGACTTCTAGGAATTGGTGAGAGTTTGTACACAGATGTGTCCCAGCTAAGAATTACATATAATGTCTACAAGGCTGTGTATGCTATTGCTCATGCCATAAACGATATGCTGGTCTGTGAACCTGGAAAAGGTCCCTTCCTGGAAGGCCAGTGTCCAGATATCCAGAGGATTCAGCCTTTACAAGTAAATTAAATTCAACTATTTTTAGATGCCACAAATGTTATCATTTTCAGAAGTGACATGAAAAAAAACCTTTTCTCTATCTCAGATAGCCCACTACCTGAGAGGGGTGAACTTCACCACACCTTTAAACGAATGGATGAACTTTGACAAGAATGGCGACCCGCCTGCCTCTTACGATATCATCAACTGGCATATGACAGCAGAGGGGACAATAGAGTTTGTCACTGTTGGCCATTTTGTGTCCTCTCAAGGGTCAAATGGCCAGTTTCACATTGACATGGACAGAGTGGCATGGGGAGCAGGCAGCAGACATGAGGTGTGTGTGTTTTTGCTGCTTTTTTATATCAGTTTCTATCCCTTTGTGAAAGTGTCTGCTTCTCAATTCTCAGTAATGATGGAATATTAGAATAATAACATTATATTGTACAGGTGCCTGTGTCTGTGTGTAGCAGTCCTTGTCCTCCTGGTACAAGAATAGCTGTGAAGAAAGGGAAGCCTGTTTGCTGCTTTGACTGCCTGCCTTGTGCCGAGGGAGAAATTAGCAACCAAACAGGTACTCTGGAGAGTTAATTTTACTTGTTTGAGCAAATGTGTATTAGTCACTGGAAAACAGCTCTTCTTCTACTGCTTGTTAGCAATTAACTATCCATTTTGGAACCAGGCTTATTTAATAACTCTATGAAATCAGTCTTTTTTTTTTTTTTACTTTTCTTGACATTCAGTAAGAAGCAGAAAATTATTATTATACTTTAAATCACCTTAAATGATTAAGGTGGAGTGTGTATCCAACAAGTAATGTTATGGGTAAAACTAGAACAGACATGTTGCTGATCAGTCTGTGTTAACAGTTAGTACAGTTTACATTTAGAAAAGAGACATAAAAACATCAAACATATGCAACCCAGTGGTAAACAGAAAAAAAGGAGATTAAAAGATTATAAAAAAATAATTGGTCAATAATTAAATGTTTTTAAAACTTAGTTTAAGGCTTATGTAAAAAGCCCCAAGCTAAATTGTAGATTGTAAGAAATTTAAGGAACTTGTGAGAGAAGTGTGTATAGAATTTTAGTGTTTGGGTTAGCTTTTTATTTACCACCTTAAGAACAGTTTTTATCACTAATGCATAGCATTATTTTTTCCCAGTACACATACAGCTCTATTTCTGTTTTTTTCTATTTCTTTGGATCTGCTGTTTTGGTGGAAATGCTAAAAAAAAAAAAAAAAAAAAAAAAAATCTAAAAATTCCTATATATTTCCTTTTAAATTACTTTTGTCTATGTCTGACACAAGATTTCACAGATACAGTTTTTCACTTCAAATGTATAGATACCTGCTCTGTTTCTTTTTAGTGTAAATGCCTAAATGACCTTTTAAAAGGTCAGACCGTGCTTGTGGCAGGTTTTGTCCAGTTCTTTCTATATTTTATGAGCACTGAGTCATACAGTTGAAACCTCTGAGAAAAAGCTGTAAAAGAAAGCTGTGACTTTAGGGTTTTAACTCTACTGCATACTATTTAATATTGGTAAAATGATATAATAAGACTTTTAGATTTATCTGTGAAATCTCTCTGAAAATTTCTGTCTTAGGATCACTGGAGTGTATTCAGTGTCCTGAACGGTTCTGGTCCAACTCAAACCGGACAGTTTGCATTCCCCAGCAGGTGGATTTCCTCTCTTACAATGACATGATGGGGATTGTTCTCTCCATTGTCTCCATTGTTGGAGCAACACTGACAGCTGCCACATTTGCAACCTTCCTTTACTACCGACACACACCTTTGGTAAGTAGCACCATCCCAGATGATGCCAAATCACATTTCAGAGAGTATTACATTGAAGTTTCATCATACATTGTGAAAAAATATGTAATGTAATTAACTCCTCTTCTGTTTAAAGGTGAGAGCCAACAACTCAGAGGTGATCTTTATGCTACTGCTGTCACTCAAGTTGTGCTTCCTATGTGCCCTGGCTTTCATTGGACAGCCAGCCACTTGGTCCTGTATGTTAAGACACACGCTATTTGGAATCAGCTTTGTACTGTGTATCTCCTGCCTGCTGAGCCGCACTGTGGTGGTCCTGGTGGCCTTCCGTTCCACACTGCCAGGGGACAACCTGATACGTTATGTCGGCCCTGCTCAGCAGAGGTTAGGCATCTCCATCTGCACCCTGGTACAGGTGATTCTGTGTTTAACACATCATTCTAATGTTATTCTGTGGCTCAGGAGGTAGAGCAGGACATTCACTAATCAGAAGATTGGCAGTTCGATCACCAGCTCCTCCTGTCTGTCTGTCGAAATGTCCTTGGGCAAGATACTGAACCCCAAATTGCTCTTGAAGGCTGTGCCACTGGTGTGTGAATGGGCATTAGAACTCCTGATGAGCAGGTTGGCAACTTGGAAGGCAGCCTCTGCTATCAGTGCATGAATGTGTGTGTAAATGGGTGAATGTTGGCATGTAGTGTAAAGCACTTTGACGGGTCGGTAGACTAGAAAAGGCGCTATATAAATGCAGCCCATTTTCCATTCTGTAGGGATTTATGCATGCTGTGTTATCCTGACTTTCCCCCTTTCATATAAAGACAGGGTCAGTTATAAAATAGAGATTCAGTGTCTTACTCAAGGTCCTGCAGGTTCGGAACTGATTAAGTTTAATCTGTTCATGATTTGGATTTCCTTTGCCATTTTCTGACCCAATCTTATTTTCCCAGGTGCTGATCTGTGTGCTGTGGCTGACCCTTGCTCCTCCTAAGCCCGCAGAAAGAGAGATCATGGACAACTGGGGACCCAAGATCATTCTTGAATGCGCTAATGGCTCTATTGTAGGCTTCTCACTTGTTCTGGGCTACATTGGCCTGCTGGCCTCTGTCTGCCTCTTCCTGGCCTTCCTAGCAAGGAAGCTCCCCGACAACTTTAATGAAGCCAAACTGATCACCTTCAGCATGCTGATCTTCTGTAATGTCTGGGTGGCATTTGTACCTGCCTACATTAGTTCTCCTGGGAAGTACACTGTCGCAGTGGAGATTTTTGCCATCCTGGCCTCAAGTTATGGCCTTCTGTTCTGCATCTTCGCTCCAAAGTGCTTCATTATTCTCCTAAGGCCTGAGAAAAACACAAAAAAACACATGATGGCCAGATAGTAGCAAAGACCTTATGGGATGAAAGACTTCAAATGAAAATGAAAAATGAGTTTTGTTCATTGTTTTGGGCGATTTGTATTGACTTGAGAACTGTGTGGTATGTACCATGAAGCATGTAACGAAGAATGAATTAATAAATGAATACGCAAACAAACACACAGTCACACACCAACTAAATAATAAACTAGATAAATATTGTTGAAATTAATATCAGTATAGTCTCTATATTTAAATATTGTCACACTTGTTCTGAGCTTTACATACATAATCTAAGCAATGAGACATTGCTGTTGAATGAACTGTAGCAAAATATTTGCATAAGTATGTCTGCATAAATTGAAATAAACATTTAATCATATTATCAGCTCATGAGTTATTGTGTCGTCACCCTGACAGCACGTCCTAAACATTCACTCACCAAACAGTGAAATTGTGCGTGTTTGTGTTGCACATTGTGCGAATTGTTCGCTCTCACACATATTATTTATTCAGTGTGAGAAACTCTCTTTTGATTGCATTCTGTCATCACATTTCTTATCTGTCCTCCCATTAACACCCAAATATGAATCTGGCACCTAATTAGATTAGCAGAGTGACTCATGCCATATCAAAAAAAAGCCATCATCACTACCGCTTCTTCAATTTCGGGGGATTTTTTTGAGAACTTCTAATCATTCTCTGCCCTATATAATGTAGGCAACCACGTGGACCCCAGTGATTGGTGCTATTATGGCTGAGACCATTACTTTCATGCTGCAGTTTCTATGGTGCCCATCTTCACCGTGACGCTGACTCTCACTACATAATAGGTGAAATAAAGTTGGAGAAAAAGCTACCTGAAAAGAGCTGTTTTTCAAGGGGGAAAATGATAGAAAGCCAGGCTTACAGTGAAAGAGAGAATTAAGGTCAGGTCATGATATAAATCTGAGCAAGATGTGTCATTCATTCAACTCTGTACCTTCATATAATGATTACGTAAAGTCACAGATATACTGTGTACACCTACCTTCCTCTTTGAAAACCCATTATGTCATGCTACATCAGGTCCTCTAATACTGTCACCGGTATCCCAAAAGGAAGAGGAAACATTTTACTTAATGTTGGTGAATATCCAGTTGTGAGTACTTTTCCTTTTTTCTAATCAGTTCTTCCTGCATTTTCCATGTTGTCATAATTTTGAGACCTTCCCCCTTACATACTGTAATTCTCAAATATTTGTGACAGATGCATCAGCAGTCCAGAGGGTATATCTGGTGTCTATTTTCCTCTGCATTTTCCTTATGTTGCCTTGAAAACTCACAAAAATAGTGCTTGTCAGTCTGAAACTAACAAATATTGGTAGCTGGTAATGAATTAATTAGTTGCTTTTTGTACTTGTAATTTATTTCCTTGATTGGTGCTAGTTGCAAACACTTCAAAATAAGGTGGGAGGAAAAAATAGTTTAGTTGTCAAGTAGAAGTCACAAGTGCATTGTCAACAGCACTGACTGAAAGGCACTTAACCGTATAACAGACTATTAAGTTGAAGCAACACCTTTGTCACTGTCAAAACATTACAGACTTCACTAAATTGATATTTGTTGCAGGGCTGCTGTAAGGCATTTCTGTTATTTTATTGACCCCTATGTTTCTAGCCCAATCCCTGCTAACATTTCCATCCATCACCAAGATATTACACCACAACTTCATATTCATATCACAGTATTGTAATACTTTCCTAACCTCTCTCTTTGTGTCCCCTGTCTTTTGTCATTAAAGGACAACATCTGGTCAGCATTTGTGGCCTCATAAAATTATAAAAAAACTCACTGATGACAAGATTAGATAATGCAGAAAGTAGATGTCATGTCCTTATTACATCTTTCAGTTCCCCTCCTCAGTTTACCTCTGCACTATCAGCAATGTCATCACGTATCAACATATCCATTGTCTGTATGTCTAAGAGAGGTTTTCTCTGAATAGTGGGCTCATTCTCTACACTCACTCACTCAATACATTTTTCACAGTCATGACAAATGTCCTTCTTTTTGCATGTGTGCTTGAGATTTTGATGGCCCATTCATTTTATTGAAGAAATTACAGAGCAATGTTTTCTCATTCAAACCAAAATTAATTATTTAATCCTCGAATGGAGATCATCTATTCTGGTTTTCTTAATTAAATCAAGCAAATAGTTCTATGATGAGAAGGATTACTCTTTGAAATGAAACAGACACAGACTGTGCACTATGAAGAGAAATCAATCCCACTGTTTTATAGTCATTGAAATTTGTAATGCAAGACAGAGGACAGAGAAGAGATAAAAATGCAAAGTGGAAGAAGAGAGAAAGTTGGAAATAAATTGAGTAATACAGTGCCAATAAAATACTGCTGTCCATCTGCTCCACCCACCACCTTTTCCTCCTGTCTGTCTCTGATGAACCTTTGAGACCCAACGTCTCTTTGTCTTCCAATTTATTCCTCTGCCTTGGGAGGAACAACAGATCAATCAGTGCTGCTTAATCAATGTTAGCTCGAGAGCAGCTGTGGAAAGCTGGGAAAATGTCTGACATTTTAGTTTGTTATTGTACGGAACAGCCAGGCGTGATGTTTATATGTAAAGGCCTCTGGAGTATGAGGATTTAATTAACCAATGACAGCTGGGATTTCCACAGAGCATACCTCAGAGACCCCGGGCCTCATCATTCTATCTCAGGTCAAATCAGCATGGACGCTGCTGCCAAATCCCTTTCAAATCTAGCACTGAGCTGTCCTTCACATTTCCAATGACGAGTGTCAAAGGAGTGTCATGTTGCTTGAAAAAAAGAAAAAAAACTATTTGGTTTGGTTGTTCATGTTCTTTGTAAATTTTTGGCTGTATAACCATTTTTTGGCTTGAATTGGGGGTTGAAGGGGATCACACCCTAGATGATGATGTGCTGTTTTTGGCACTGTTTCTGTTTCTGTTTCTGTTTCTTTGTATGTTTAGTTGTACACCATTAACCAAATGAATTACATAAGTTGAAGTAGATCTATAACTACAACAAAGATAAGATGTTACAGTAGTGTAAGAGTGGAAAAAGGTATCCAGTGTATGATATGATGTTATGTACAATAGTATGGTTGTGTTTATTTTAATGGGACATGATGAATGACAGGCAACATTAACAGCACACTGCTACCACCTGGTGGTAAAATGTACAGTAAGTCTTTATAATCATGGTCAGAAGGCTTAAAACCCTTCTACTTTCTCCTACTGTTTACAATATGTTAACACAATTACAAATTTTATATGAAGTGAGTTCAACATATATATGTATATATATATATTCATTTGATAAAAGGAAAAATAAACATTTGGAAGAAGTGCATATAATGTGCATGGATTAAAGATGATTTCCTAAAATTTGTCAGTCGCAACTTTGGACATCAAATGTTTCTTTGTGTTTTTTTCAGGTCTTAGTAGGATTATGTAGCACTTTGGGGCAAATATGCAGCCCAGCAGTCCATAACTGGAGGCCAGTATAGCAAACACCTCAGTGGCTGTGGAGTACTTTCCTGGAGAGCTGATGTAGGCGGGGATAAAAGCTACCCACACTGCACAGAAAATGAGCATGCTGAAGGCAATGAGCCTGGCCTCATTGAAATTATCTGGGAGTTTCCTTGCCAGGAAGGCCAAGAGAAGACAGAGGCAGGCCAGCAGGCCAATGTAGCCCAAAACCAAAGCAAATGCTATGTGGGAACCTTCATCACACAAGAGAATGACAATGGCGCTCTCACGTGGCATCAGCTGGCGTGGAGTGGGAGGAGCAACAACCAGCCACACTATGCAGATGATTACCTGTATAAGGGGAGATATATTTTATTATAAAAGTTGAATGTTCATCTAATTACTCAAAGTACACAAAGAGTCAGTAGTCCTCACCTGGACCAGTGTGCAAAAAGTAATGATTGCTTTTTGCTGTGCAAGCCCAAACCATCTCATGACTTTACTGCCTGGAAGTGTAGCCTTGAAGGCCATTAACACCACTATAGTTTTCCCCAAAATACAAGAGATACAGAGCACAAAAGTGATCCCAAATGCTGTGTGGCGCAGCATGCAGGACCACTCAGAGGGCCGGCCTATGAAGGTCAGAGAACAAAGGAAACACAAAGTCAAGGAGAAGAGCAGCAGGAAGCTCAGGTCAGAGTTGTTGGCTCTTACGATAGGGGTGGTTCTGTGATAGGAGAATATGAAGACCACAACACAGGTGCAGAAAGAGCCGATGAGGGATATAGCCATCAGGGTGATACCCATGGTGTCGCTAAATGAGAGGAACTCAACCTGTTTTGGGACACAGGCTGTCCTCTCAGCATTGGACCAGAACTCCGGTAAGCAGCGCGCACAGTCTATGGCATCTACAGAAAAAAACAGGGAGGCTTTAGCTGCTACACTGAAACTGTAGGTCAGATTTAAAAATATATTGTAGTAGAAAAAAAGTAGCCTTCCATCACCAGTCTGATTGCTAATCTCCCCAGCTGTACAGACCACACAATCATGGCAGCAGATAGGGAAGTTAGGTCTGATTGCCTTCCGGGTGCCTGGAGGACAAATGCTGCTGCATACTGACAAGGGGATCTAAGCAACAAAGAAATCACACACTACACTGGTCAAAACACAGTCACATGATGAAAATATTAATGCACTAAATGCTATTCACATTATTATTTTTTTGAGATCCCTACATTTGTCTTGTTGCCGTTCCAAACAATATTCTGTTCCTGGATTTGGAGCTTTTGCTTTCCACCTGTGGTCGTCTCATCAAACTTGCCAATAGTGACAAACTCAATTTCGCCATTCGGTCTCAGCTGCCAGTTAACCAGGTCATACATTGCTGCAGGGTCGCCATTCTCGTCAAACTGGATTTCATCACCAAATGAGTTCAAATATTTCACCCGTTTTATATAATGAAGCAGCTAAGGAAAGAGAGCATAGGTAAACTAAGATTACCAAAATTCCTAAAATCACGACAACGTCAGTCAATCTAGACTGAATTATTGGAGGAAATGTGGAACAATACCTGCCATGGCTGTATGTTGTCTGCATCTGGACAGGCCTGCAGAGGAAATGGCCCTTTCCCTTTCTCACAGCTTCGCATAGCCTTGAGTGCATTGACAATGGCATACACAGCCTTATAAACATTGTAGGAAATCCTTAGCTGTGACACATCTGAATAGATATTTGCCACGCTCCCCATCTCTTCTGCTCCAGAGCATGGAGGTTTGCCCCCAACATTGTGTCTCTGATGTTGATCCTGCACACCCAGACTGCATTGAAACACCTCCTCCCAGAAAGATATCAGGAAGGGATCGTCAAGGGCATCTGGGCTTGAGGGGTGCAGGCGAAGCAGAAAGTGTTGCAGTCCAGGGATGTGTGCTCGCCGAATGGCAAATCCCATAGAACCCTGGAGGATGCGGTGGTACTTTTTGGGGGTCGAGAGGACGGAGGCTGTGCTCCAAGCCTCACTGGCCAGCCACTGTATCCCAGTGAGCCCATCCCTAAAATTAAGAGACATGCAGGTGGGATTTTTGCAGTGACAGTGACATCAGAATTTCGAGCTCAGTAAACCAGTAAAAATCTAAAAACCCAAAGCTGATACTGAGTTTTGATCTAATTGTAAATATTACAGTGGTGTGATAGATTACAGTACAAACAAAAGTGTCATGCCTGAGTGCTTCATCAAACAATGCGGCTGCGTCTTGTTCCACAGCAAACACCAGAATCACCCGAGCCCCTGAGGAGCGGATCTTGGAAACAATAGATGAAATTGCAGTCTGTGCTCGGTTCTTAGGGATGATTTCACGGAGTGCAACACAAGCACCCAAATTTCTAACCTGAGAAAGCAATACGGAATATACATGACAATTCATTTTATGTTCACAGCATGTTCAATAAATGAAAAACTGAAGAAAAAGAAAAAATGCAAGTTATGACCAAATTATATGTAAGTGTGTCACCAACCTCATCAGCAAAGATGTTTGCCCCACCACGGCCATACGCATCATCCCCTGCAATCACACCCACCCAAGTCCATCCAAAATGCTTGACAAGTTGTACAAGTGCATCTACCTAGAAATAGACAAGGAAAAGAGAGACAAACGGAGAGAGACAGTTATATTGTTTCAGAAATGGAAATTTAGACATGTTTTTTTTGTGTTTAGAGATGGCATTTCATTTTAGGCAATCTGATTGAGTCTCCAGTGCCTCTAACCTGGAAGAAGTCACTGGGCATGGTCCTCAAGAATGCAGGGAAGTCCTTTTTGTCACTGAGACAGGCACAGCTAGAGAAATAACTAACCTAGAAGGATGAAAACACATTACTCTATTTTTTTAAATATTGCTTTTCTTTTGCATTCTTGGCAGCATAGAGAGACACAGGAAACAAAGGGAGAGAGAGGTTATGACAGGCAATAACTTGAACTGGGGCTTTAACCATTAGTCTACCGGGACTGCCCATGTTAATCTGATTTTTAAATCACGTTTAGTAATCAGACACTGAGCTTCATGAAGCAACAGTCACAAATAATACAAACAAAACACATTTAAAACACAATAAAAAATTGATGTACTGAAATATGCAGTTGTTTAGTGGCTGTGAAGGTTTCACCTGTGGCACATGGAAAACTCCCAAGAAACGAGCCACTACCAGAGACTGAGTAGAGCCTCCATCCCCTATTACTGCTGGCACAGTGCCACGGCAGCTGCCTTTGCCCTGCATCTCCCCTTCAGCTACTGAACTGTTCTCACTTCCCATTAACTCCATAGCAGCTTTCAGAGCCTGATGGGGAGTACTGCATGAATCATAGATCTTATAGCCCAGGGTGATGTTGGGAAGTAGTTTACCATCTCTGTTAACCTCCTCAATGGCAAAAATCATGGTCTGCATCCAGCGGAATGTCCGAAAGTTAAATCTGGAAGATGAGAGAAGATGTCTTGAGGCAAAGCTTGAAGCGATTTTAATTCTCAACAAAATCTCATGTTTAAAAAACTTCACATGTCATAGTTTACAAAACACAGAGGGAGAAAACTGGAAGCAATATTTGTGCCATCTTTGGCCATTAGATTGTAAATTGCAGTTGCTTAAGCACAGTTTGCATACACAGCTACTTGAGATTGAGCTAAAAAGATTACCTGGTGCATTGTGTAGGTGTAGGTGTAGAGGTGAAGGATAAACCGGGCTCCACCACTGTATCATGAAGGGAGAACAATCCCCCCAAGATGATGTCCCCCTTTTTTTCCAGCACAGGCAGGGACACAGAACCTGGGATTACTTCACATTGTTGGGTCTGGTCTTGGTAGGATTTGTTGGGGAAAATCCCCAAACATAACAGACTCAAAAGCAAAAGCTCTGTCCTTTGCCATGAAAGACTGAGCTCTACTGATTTCATCCAAAACTGATTCATCCTCTCTGTAAGCCAAGTCACCATAGACACTTGATAACAAATGTATATCTATAGCAATTCAAGTAACAGATGTTTGGATAATCCATACAAACAGTAAATAATGAGCCAAACAAGCACCCTGTAAGCTGACAAAGCACCAAACATTTTGCCAGAGGTCAGTAGAAAGCAAGAGCTAATCCAAAAAAATAATAATACATACATGACCCCATTCAGACAAACACATCTAAAGTCAGTTAAGGTAATTTACCTGCGCTCAAACTGAGAAGTAAAAAAGCATCTCATCATCAGCTAAGGCCCTGTTTTTAAGTCCATCAAACACTGTCCAGAGTGTTGCATCTTCATTGCGTTAACACTGCATAGACAAGTCATCTTGTCTTGAGTGTCAAGCAAGAGATGCTGCCCTGAAGCCTATATATGCTACCTGCCTCATTTCACAACTGTAAAATTGAACTCATTTCCCCTGAGCCTCTGATCAATGGAAAAAAGAGCCCCCACTTTCACACTGAGTAACAACAATAACAAGGTACTGGAATGAGCACTTGACCATAATGGAGAAAGATGTGAGCCTTGTCATGTCACAATGTCATGCCTCACTAGGCCTAACTCATCCTTCAGTGATGTGAAGAGGCAGGTAGTAGACGCACACACACACACACACAAACAAACTTGAAACACACAGTGAACTAATGAGTGAGAGGTGAAAGGAAAGATTATGGAAAGATTAAAACCTTTTAATATTGTTCATGTGATAAAATGAGAGAGGTGCATAATGTGCAATATTGTATTGCTTTAAATTTGCATTAAATGAAAGCATATTACATTACAGTGTTGCTTGACATACGGTGTAACTGTTAAGAAGGTATTTGTTCTCCAAATCATGGTAGCTTCACTAAAATCCAGAAATATGTCTTAATTCCTCTCCTTAATGATATATATATATATATATATATATATATATATATATATATGTGTGTGTGTGTGTGTGTGTATTTTTTTTTTTTTTTTTTAACAAATTATCTATTGTTTTTCAATTTTTTTTCTTCTTGAGTAAAAAAATCCTTTTGTGGGGTTAAGCAGGTTTAATATGGTGAAATTAATGAGTCATTAGGGTGTTGTGCATCTCATTATCAGGACAAAGCCTGCAGGCTGCAAAACAGAGCACCACCAGAGTGTGAAGCAAAGATAATTTCACATGCTGTATGTTGTGCTGCCTCAGGTCATATAGGTTTCCTTATTCACTTAATATGTCCCTGTGTGATGCTCAAAAGAAGAAAGACAGAAGTGCCTTAAGACAGAATGCTGCTCAGTATTATGATACAGTAGTGTCCTTTTCTTGTAAGTAAGCCTTTAACAAGATCTCAGACTCAAAAGATCCTATGCTCTCAGGGGAAAGGGGTCAGCCTTCTGAAAACAAGTTGATTAGAAGTGAACAATAATAAGATTACAAATGTATCACAGTTGTCCTCACGGGTATATGTTATTCCAGATAATTGAAGCCCCTGAGTGTTGGATGTTCCACTGTATTTTAATAGGCCCTGGAATTTGCAGATGAATAGTGTCAAAGGATAACAGTGGCAAAAGACATGAAGACAGACAGAAAAAAGAGAAACAGGCAGACAGATAGAGCGGTGAGAATAATAGATTCTAACAGAGAGACACAAACAGTTGTGAGCAGATCAACAAGAGAGATATGGTGAGTATGTTGACTTAAAGCATATGTTAATTAGCTATACAGACATGCAGACAGTGAGACAGGTGAATGGATGAACAGACAATGAATCAAACAAATACAGACTAACAGACAGACTTTAATAACTTTTGCTATATATATATATATATATATTTATATTCAAAGTATTTGTGTGGTGTCGTTCCCTTCTTTTCTTTTATTATTTTGGTATATTTCGTCATGAAATAAAGGGACAGGTTGACACATGCACTGTACTGCACTGAAAAGCCCACTGAGATAGTCTGTGTGCATACTAACTTCCACACCAGGTGCTCAAGCTGTAAAGACTGATAATTACACCTTGAGGTGGACGGGCAGTCCAAGCCTTTACTTGAAGAGTTTACCAACTTTTATGTAAACAGTGTCACGGCTCTTGTCAATCAGATGTAATTGTCTTTTTAATATATATATATATATATATATATATATATATATATATATATATATAAAAAATAAAAATAAAAAATAAAAAATAAAATAAATAAAAACAGTTAACAGGATTTTTCAGCCAGAACCTAATATCAAAACTACATCTTCTTCACTCATTAACATGCACAACTCTGGGTTGAAAGAAGATCTGGCTTGAATCAGGAATTAGCAGAAAAATCACCGTTATGAATCTTTGGAAAAACAAAACATTTCAGAATGTTCCTAATACAGAAATTTTAACTGTATTTTCAGTCTGAAACATGTTCACATATGCATCCGGGGGGAGGCTGCGGACATGGAATCTGAGTAAGCCGTGTTTGTAGCCAGAAGATTGTCCATTAGTGAACACCTGGGGCCAAGGGGGTCATTAAGCTGGAAAAGGAGTCCATTTGGGCTTGATTGGCCAAGGGGACTCTTGAAACAGCAGTAGGGCCATGCACAGACATTTTGGGGGGGCAGGTGCTCAAGCGAAAAAAGGGCACTGATAACTGAATACATGAATTCACATTACACGTCTATTGGGTCGACTCATTGACCAGCACATGTGAACACACACACACACACACAAACGCATGCACACAAGCACACAAACATGCACACACACACACACACACACACACACACACACACACACAGACAGACACCTCTTGTTCACCACTAAATTTTCAGACTCTCAGAGTGGAAACCCCTCAGAGAATAAAAATTACAGTAAAGCTATCAGCTTAAGCACAGGACCAGGAAACTGCAGACAGAAATGGGATGAAAAGAGGAAGAAGAGGAAGAGGGAGTCAAATCACCTAAAAGATGGCTGGCAGAGGGTGATGCAGGGGGGGTTGGGGTGAAGTGTGTGAGTGAAGGGGGAGGACTTTGTAATAGAATCTGAAGCTAATTGCTCTGGTGATATCTTAAAGTCTGTGTCCCCCAAAAGCCCTTAGCGCCTGAATACTGCTGCTAATAGAAGAGCTGCTGACACAGGAGGAGGGGAGGGGAGGGGAGGGGAGGGAAGGAGAGGAGAGGAGAGGATAGGAGAGGAGGGCAGAGATATCCAAATATGATTGCATATAGACTATAAACCACATAATGCATATTTATTTGTTTCAGCTGCCTGACAAAGGCATGTGCCTGAGCAGCAGAAAGGTATATGGAAGCCACAGAACTGCAGCATCTGTGATCATGGGAGCAAAAACTCTGGTTGGGAGGAGTTCAAGGAGGCCATGGAGAGGGAGGCCTCTTCAGTATCACATGGGGGTCAGTGACAGTTCATGATTTTCATGAACAGGATCTCTAGGCACAGCTGAATTGTGAGGAGTACCCCATATGATGGCCTCAGAATTACATATTAGATTTTTGCAGATGGTGCGTTTGTGTTGGCTTCATCAGAACGTGACTGTGAATAGTGACTATGATAGGGAAAGGATCCAACTTGGCAGAGAACATAGGGCAGACACACCTTGGGATTATAGTTTTAGTGCCCTGAGTAGTTTACGATGGTTTAAACAAAAGTTACACTATTGCTGTACAGTCATATGTGCTCTATTGCATTTGGGCAGACCTCGAGTCAAAAATTAATGGGCTGTTAGATATGGTATAAGGCAACAAGGCCTGGTCTATCCTGCTCAATCAGTTCAGTGTTGTCTTTTGCACAACTTTCATTAGACAGGGCCCTGATGCGTAAGGTAAGAGCAATTTCCTCATGCTGTGTTGGCACTGGTGAGAAACCTGTGGTCAGTCATCCTTTCATCCTGAAACTTTTCCTGTAAGAAGTGAGGGGCCAGAGGCAGACTGTGCACTGATCAGCTCCTGAATAGAAGTTTCTTAGGAGATCTCTCATGGGAACTCATGAGCTCTCATGGGTAAGTGAACTGCTCATCCTTCAAAGGGACCAAAATAGAACTACTTAGAAAAAGTTTTTTCTACTAAAAAACATTTGTTCTTTTTTTTTTGAAAGACAGACATGTGCCAACTCCCTGCCCAACCTTTACATTGGCTATGTGAAGACATAAGAGTATGATTGGTTTTATGGGTCTGTTGTACTATAATAGATATATCTCTGGTGGCATCTCAGTCTTCATCTCAGTCTTTCCTTTTTGTTTATTTGCCCTAGTTTGATGTTTTGGGTACTTATTAAGGTCGGTGCTTGGTTCTGCCACAGTAGAATTTTAGGGTAGTTTTTAACTTCAATGCCACTCCCTGTTTTAACCTGTTTTAATCAGCCAATTGATACGTTGTAGTGGCTTAACCCAGATTCAACTTGGGGCCACACATTTTGTGAGAAATATGTATCTGGTGCCCCTTCAACTTCCCATATCTTCCCCTTTGGTTGACAGGATTAGCTGCCTGGTGTTATGTATCTCTCTGCTGGCCTGCATGTGGGTCTATGGTGTTGGCAGAACAGAGTAGAAGCTGTGATAGTGTCACTGTCTTTCCATCTTTGGTTATGCTGAAATAATGAGCCAATTGAAAAGAGAGGGGCACAGAAACATATACTGGAGAGAGAGAGGTGGTGTCTCTTACAGGGCACCGCAGTATGACCAGTCTTCCCCATCTGCTTCCTTATTAACATGATTGGTGGAAAGTGGCAGGTGATAACTATTCCGGGGGTGGCATCTTTTCTAAATGGTCAGTGTGAGACAGACCATATTTGATTGTTCTCCATTATGACGCCCTCAGAATAATCTTTTAATACCACCATATTTTTTTCCTACAAAATTACCTTAGAAGTGGCGGCCTGGGATCTTTGTCGTGTGTCATACCCCCATGTATGACTATTCTGTCACTATCAAATAAAGGAAAAATACCAAAAATAATTTTATAAATTGCCTGAAAATACTTCAGGGCATTCTTCATCAGACCACTGAGGGAGTGCTCAATTCATGGAAAGTGAAAATTGCATTAAGAATGTGGAAGGTTCAGGACAGGATTTCAGAGGGGATATTTAACTGAAAAATTACCGGCTGAAGCTTTGATTTCTTTTATTCTCCGCCGTTGACTAGATGGCACATCCTGACCCTTGTATCCTTTCACAATGGTGATTTTTTTTTTGTTGATGAATGACACACAAATTAAGTTCAAATGCTGAAAAATGGCATGCATATCCTAATGTTTTGATGCTGCACCATTAACACATTCATAATTAACATACTTGACTGGAGGGCAAATTGGTTTCTTTTTTTCTTTTTAATGATGGTGTTGTGACCATTTCACATGCAGTTGAAAAACTGCCACAGACATGTTCTATCTCTCTATTGTTTGAGGCTAGAACTTTTACATATTGCTGAAAAACTGTAATATCATATTTTCACTGTCAAATCTTTTGGCCTACAGTCTTTAATCTTAATACAGTGTATTGTTGTTTTATTATTATTATATTATTTATTTAGTTCAAAATAAAGCAATCAAGTAGAATTTGGAGAAATTGAGGAGAAACAAGAAGAAATCTGTCCATGCCAATTTACCTTTTAGACAAACAGTAGTTCATAAAACCCAGTGACAAAAGTGAACTTCCATGACTAAAATCATCACTCAAAGGGACCTATTTGTTCAAAAATATCTATTATGAAATATATCTGGAATTCTGCTGGAATACAGTATAACTGTTCGTCACAAAGGCCTAATTTGATCATATATTCTAATACATTAGCTACAGATAAAAAGGACAAATAAACTTAATTAAACGCCTAGGGAGGTGCTGTGTGTGTGTGTGTGCTGGGGTGTGACTTGTTTGTGAACTTGTACATCAGGAAAATAACACATGAGCAACAAGTGTTGTTTTAATTTTAATCAGTCATGAATAACAACATGCATTGGAGCATAACACACACTTGGGAAGCACTTAAACTTGTTATTGTGTATATTCTGAAAGCGGGGTGGCGTCATGGCATCATCCTAAACCTGCCAATTTACCTTTTACCCAGAAGGCTGAGGGGGGTAACAAGGGGCCAGCTGGGCAAGCAAAGACAAGTAAGTGTTTCCGACAAGACTGATGACATCTGGGCCCAAGGCTGTGAAATGGGAGCTCACCAGGTGTTGTGTTGGAAATTAATCAATTTTGAGGTTTAATGGAAGGTGATGTTGCCTCTTTCAAAACAAGCTAATTAGCCAGCTGAATCATTATCCAGTACTAACATGCAAAATAAGCTTTATATTGTAGAGAATAAAATATAATCTTAAGGTTAATTGTGACAAATCTGATATGTCAAAGCCTGTTAAACACACACACTTTAATAAAATGTACAGCAGACTTAGTGCAATAAATGGTTCTGTTCTGTACAAGAAGGGGTTTCTCATTTAGATCCTTTTTTTCTTTACGTATTTGATTCTTAATGCAATCACAAGGTTCTTATTGCAAACACAGTGTTTCTGAGAGACATTAAAAAATAACAAATGATTCTTCATATGGAGATTTCATTATTTAGCCAAAAAACCCCCCACACTTTTCTATTTTAATTATTATTAAGAATATTTCAAGTGTAAGTTAAATAAAGGTATCAGATAAAAGTAAATATTATGTAGAATTTGTGATTGTCATAATTGTCAGGATGAATAACAAAAACTAGCATGTTTGTATTGAAAAGTGAATTACAAAAATGACGGTTCATTGGCTTAGCAAAGGTTTAATATAGCATTTTTGGATGAGTCCCCCCGATTCTTTACTACAGCTTTAACACTGTATATCTTGGCCTGCTCACCAGCCATTCTTCACATTCTTTCAGGCTTCTTTTCTTCTGACCTATGAATTCTTGACTTTGTTCAAATTGTAACTCTATCCTCTGCTTGATGACAGTGCGATCTACATCTGGACATTTGGCTGACCATGTTAGGGCCTGGATGTTCCTCCATCCACACTTTAACTGGCTGGGTGGCATACAGCATTGTCGTGCTATAACACCTGGTTATCAGAGTTGGGAAATGGTTGGTATGAACAGATTGTATTTTCCTCTATAATTCACCTTGATGTGTTGTTATAGTCTTGCATCCTTGAGAGAGATGGTTCAGCCTGGTTAGACCTTTGCAAAAGCACCTACAAATCATGAGAAATCCTCTGCCAGATGTCACATTTAGCAAGAGGCACTCAGGCTTGTAGGCCTCTCTATGTGTAATCATCAGACAGCAAGGTATTGGGCAGAGGGAAAACACTTGTCACTAAAGATGACCTTACTGAAGTCCTTATATTTTTGCTGGTCTTTGGCAAAGTACTTGTGTGCTTTTTAAGGAGGAGTCTGTCGTGGTACTCTTCACATCAGATGATGTTTCTCTTAATTTCTGAAGGTCATACAATGTCATACTTTGATTCTCTAAGCAATGCCAGATTTCTTAAAATATTTAATGTAGTTGTAAAACTGTGCACAGAGCTGAACCTGAATCATGGCACCTGAAATCTTAGGTTTGCATCAAGGTCAAAGTTTTACAATATATTTGTACCTTAAATAAAGATTAATCAGATTAATCTCTGATTCTATAAAAGGCTCAGGTCACAGGGGATATAAAAAAGTGTTGCTCAAAGACAGATTTTTTTTCCTCTGAATGAAAAAAAAAACTCAGCACTATGATCTTTTTCTCTCTTATGGTTTTAACTGAGAACATCACATTATTCCCAATATACATTGTCGTCACTGGTAGCCAGTAAAACTCCAAAGTGATTTTATTTTATTTCAATAATTACACTTACTTAAAGTTTAGTTCCAATTCCAATCTATATAATGAAATATGAACACTTTTACTTTTTAGTGTGCACCCTCAGCTCTGCTTGTTCCAGTTCATATAATATCATCTATCTTGTCCCATTTCAGTATATTTTTACCTTTTTTGTTGTCCTTATCTTCTCTCTCTGATGTAATGCCTGTTTATTTTATGCCTTAATGTATTCTTTTGAGTGTTGTGCTTAAATTGTGTCTACAATTTTAAAGGACAATATATTACATTATATACCTGTACCATCAGTTGCAATCATCACCATTGTTATCACAGTCATCATCATCATTATTATTACAGCTTTTCAGATGTTGCACAATTTCACCAGGAGATGGCAACATAGTCCATTGTATAGCTGTTCTTCATAATTTTCACAGCAAAGACTGGTAAATTTGTGTATGAGGATTGTTGTAATCTATCACACAATCACAATATGGGGATTTATCTTTCTTTTAAGGACAAAGCCCACACATGGTAAACCATTGGACTTTAGGGTTAAAATGGTCCCTGGCTGAGGTTAAGGTTATGGTTAAAGTTGGGAATAATGGGCAAAGGAATGTTTTACATTAAAAAAAAAGGTCCACACATCTATAATAATACAAACATGTGTGTGTGTACAACATGACCTATCCCATATTTTGTCTGGGTGGTAACTAAATGTTATAGACTTAGGGTCATTAGCTCTAATCAATGCAAATATTAAAATTAGTCACACAGTACCAACTCAAAATACACCCGTTTTTCATCCAGTTATTGTATTTCAGATTAAGTTACAACTGTTGCATTTGTTATGTTTCAGACAATAATGTGCTTTCAACTTTGTGACGGTCTGGGGAAGGCCATTTCCTGTTTTCACATGATAATTCTCCTGCACACAAAGCGATGTCCATAAAGTTTGGTCCGAGTTTGGTGTGAAAGAACTTGACTGGCCTGCACAGAGCCCTGACCTCAATCCCATCCATCACCTTTGCCTTATTGCCCAAGTTCAGTGCTCAACCTCACTAATGCCTATGTGGCTGAGTGAGAGCAAATCCCTGCAGCCAGGTTTCAAAATCTTATGGAGGGCTTTCCTGGAAGATGAATGTCCATGTTTTGGAGTGAGATGTTCAACAGTCATACAGAGGTGTAATGTCTGGGTAAATTTAGGCCATGTTGAGTAAATGGATAGATCATCACAAATATGCTAATGGCCTGTGACGTGGAAAACAAGATACAACATGGGGAGAACATGCAAACACCACACCGAAAAACCACAGGTTTTGGCTCTTTCTTCTTTTTTGATCTTTGATTGATCTTTTTGTTGTAAGGTGACTGTGATAACCACTGAATCATTGTGCTGACCTCTGTGATAAACTCTTACCTTTCAATTATAAGTAATAATTGATTATTAATAATTGCCAGTCAACCCTGTTTGCACAGTTTTTGTGCTTCAAAATACAATTAAATCTCCTTTCTTTGAGAATTTGTGTGGAAACATATAAACCCAGAAAATATCTTATTACAATAGTCACCTATTTTGATAACTTATTATCAAAATTAATACTTGCTATTACTTGCAAAACCTTATGAAATGTTTCACAACATTCATTTTTCATTGTTATTTATTATATAGTCTATTTACAAAAAGGTCTAACTTACTGGATGTCTTCTATCTACCACTGAGGACATCACATTTGATTCTCCATCCCACATTTTAGAAACAAAAGCATAGAAACTCATTTTCTATGTCTTTCTTTCTTTATTGAAGTTTGCTGAGTTCAAAAGACAAATGGTCGAATAGAGGTTACACAGTCTTGACAAAGGCTAATCAGATTATCCAGTAGAGACATTAAAGAGATCATGATGCAACAGCCCCGAAGGGAAATTTCCAAAGTAAGCGGGGAGGAGAGCTGTGGAGGCAGGCAAGAGACACTGTGAACTCCAGAGGGAGTTTCTCAGCTTGTTAGAGTGCTTGTGAGTTGAAAGAGCCTAAGGTGTAAATCATGGTCAGGCCTGAGGCGCCAGCACTTCATCACAAGTGTTCCTACAAAAGCAACTCCCGGATGGCAGACCCTCTAGAGAGCTTTAAAGTGTTTCATAAAGTGACAGGCATCTCTACAAACACACAAACAACAATTCCTTTTTAATTACGGAGGGCCTAAGAGGCATATCAGCTGACTATTATACATCCCTTTGCCTGGAAAATAACAATAACACCAAATTAAATATCACATGGCTCAGTGCTTTGCTAAATCAGGTGTAATGAATTGTTTATTTTGATCAGTTGTCAAAAGTGTAACTTTAATTCCCTTATCCATATGCAAACTTCTTTAAAATAATGTGACATAAAAATAGTAAAATAATAGTGAATAATAAATCTTATTTTACAAACACAGCTTTTATAATTTAAATAATAAGATTTTAATGGTTAGAACAATTAATCTTTGGAAGACAATAAAAAAAAAGGAAAGAACAGAATGTAAGGCAGAAATTAAAGAAATAGCAGTCCTCATAGTTTTAAAATGGCTGATTTTTTTTTTTTTACACTATTTTGTATATTAGTCAACACAATAAATATCACACACATCTACTTACCACATTAAAGTGTATTGAATAAAGTAATAGATGCTACAACCTTGTAAACCTGTTTCTTATTACATATTGAAGAAATTGCAAATCTTTTTTAGGTTTATCCTTTCTTTCCGGTGAGGAAGTCTATGTTAGTCCTCACCTTTAGTGTGTGTTCAGTCAACACAAGTTAGTTTCATAACTGAGATTTGTTAGTTTTCAAATACAGTAGGTCCTACGATTTCTAACCATAGTAGGCAAGCTTTTTAAGAAATATTTGTATAGTGTTGGAGGGGGGCATTAAAGAAATCCATAAGAATATGTGCATCAAAAACATAAGAGTACAATTACAAACTATAAAAATATATGAATACATTTTTTTATTTATTATTTTATATTTTGTTTTGCTTTTATCACTTTGTCTTTAATATTTTCAAAAAGCATGAGTACCTGAATATTTTTATGAAGAACATGTGCAAAATTAACATAGCATTGGAGCTATGACTTACAGCAGAAATCATTATTATTATTTTTGTAACACTTCTGTCAAAAATGTCCATAATTTCAAAGCTGTAAAATACTGATATGCGAGTGATAGAAGGAGAAGCTAAATGTGAAATTTGAACTGAGTTTCTGGCTGAAAGTATTAGAAAGTTTTAATCACCACATGCTGCAGCCTAAAAAGGATGCAGGGCCTTACTGGCTGGGTTTGACTAAACAGTCAATACCTGACCTGAAATTGCTTTTGATGTCTAACACTGTACTGTGGAAAAAAACACAGGAAGTGAGTTTAATTTTCTGTAAATAAAAATAACGTGAATTTGTGAGATACAGAGTGACTCTATTTTAGCAGTTTTTATAAGCAAAAGCATCAAAGACCCCTCCTTGCTCTCATACTGTTTATTCTATGTTGTACAAAAGTAAGTACACCCGCCATTATGCAATAATTTACAACATACAATAATTAAATGGCATGACCCAATCAAGATCGTCCTATCTCACTTATCTCTGATTGGCTAGTAAGAGGCCATTGAGCCCTGCTGTCAGCTTAGATTATAAAAATATTTAAGATCGCTTTGACCCCGACTTGGGTGGTTCTGCCCCATCCGGATCTGCATAGAATGTCTCATGTGGTAATGGGGCTGGTTGTTGTGGGGCTCCTGTTGGCATTTGGAGCAGCAGAGGAGGAAGCTCCTGTCTGTCGGATACTGGGCAGTCCAGAGTTCCCTCTGCTGTCTAAAGAGGGAGATGTCACAATTGGGGGAGCCTTTTCCATCCACAGCAAAATCACACAACCATCTCTTTCCTTTACAGATAAGCCAACACATCTCACATGTTCCAGGTAATTTGTTCACTGTATACCAAACACTCTGGTGATTTCTCATCATTTGCTCTGTCATAGTGAATACAAGTTTGTATTTTGCTCTTCTTTCTCAGTGTCAACCTCAGGGAGTTTCGATTTGCCCAGACTATGATCTTTGCTATTGAAGAGATCAACAGAAGTGATTTTCTTCTTCCAAATGTTTCTATCGGATATCGTATTTATGACAATTGTGGTTCAACATTATCCTCAGTGCGTGCGGTGATGGCATTGATGAATGGTGATGAATGGACTGT
Organism: Thunnus maccoyii; assembly: GCF_910596095.1. Taxonomy (NCBI): domain Eukaryota; kingdom Metazoa; phylum Chordata; class Actinopteri; order Scombriformes; family Scombridae; genus Thunnus; species Thunnus maccoyii. The sequence continues at coordinate 21,689,791 of NC_056538.1, forward strand.
GGGAAAGAGTTGCTCTGGTCAATCAGCTGTTCATGCCATTATCGGGGAGTCTGAATCCTCTTCAACTATTGTGCTGTCACGCACTACTGGACCATTCAACATACCAGTGGTAAGAAGGCTATGAGTTTGTATAAATGTGTTTATTATATACAAACTCTCCTTATTCTGTCTCTCTCTTTCTCAGATCAGTCATTCAGCAACATGTGAGTGTTTGAGTAGCAGGAAGGAGTATCCGTCTTTCTTTCGAACCATTGCCAGTGACCTTTACCAAAGTCAGGCACTTGCTCAGCTGGTCAAGCACTTTGGCTGGACCTGGGTGGGAGCAGTCAACAGCGATAGTGACTATGGCAACAACGGCATGGCCATTTTTCTTGCTGCAGCCCAGGAGGAAGGAGTGTGTGTGGAGTACACAGAGAAATTCCACAGAGCAGAGCCAGAAAAACTGATGAAAGTTGTAGAAGTGATCCGTAAGAGCTCAGCTCAGGTTATTGTTGGTTTTCTGGCCCATGTTGAAATGAACAACCTTCTAGAGCAGCTGAGTCTGCACAACATCACAGGTCGGCAGTTCATTGGTGTGGAGGCCTGGATCACTGCTGACAGCCTTGTGACTCCCACTAGCTTTAGTGTGCTGGGAGGTTCTCTGGGCTTTGCTGTGCAAAAGGCAAATATCATCGGCCTGGATGATTTTTTGATCAAAGATTTCTGGGAGACAGAGTTTAAGTGCAAGGAGACAAATAGGGGCAACATGGCATACACAGCAGCTTGCAAAGAAAACCAGGATCTAATTGAGTTTAAAGATTATGATGATGATGTACAAGAGCTGAGATACTCCAGTAACATCTACAAAGCCATCTATGCTGTGGCCCATTCTCTGCACAGCATCCTAAAATGCTCAAACAGAAAGAGGTGTGATAAGACTGTTAAAGTTACACCCTTGCAGGTAAAATGAACTTTAAACTGTTTATTTCTTAGTGATGTAAAAAAAATACAGTATACTGACATAATTTCACTGACTTTTAGGTAGTGGAGTCTCTAAAGCAGGTAAATTTTACCATTAAGAATGGGGACCAGGTGTGGTTTGACAGCACAGGAGCAGCTGTGGCCCGCTATGAGGTGGTTAATTGGCAGCGTGGATCAGATGGCTCAGTTCAGTTTAAACCTGTCGGCTATTATGATGCCTCCCAACCTCCTGGACAGAAGTTTGTCCTCAAGACTGAAGACATAATGTGGCCTGGAGGAAACACAGAGGCAAATATTGTGATTTACATTAAAACATGGATTTACTTTGACAACATTTAAACTTAAATGATTGTTTAGATAAATTAATGTCTTTCTCTCTTTGATTCAAAGTTGCCCGTGTCAGTGTGCAGTGAGAGCTGTCTTCCAGGGACTCATAAAGTTCTACAGAAAGGAAAGCCTGTCTGCTGCTACGACTGTAAACCATGTGCAGAGGGAGAAATCAGCAACACCACAGGTATCACAGACCTGAAATACAGCACAGTGCATACAATGTTTGCTTACCACACTTTGTGTATAATGTTAAAGTTTGCTAATATACAGTCTCTTATTTATGTGTTCAGGGTGTAACTGATTAAATCACAATAAAAGTAACAATATTTCTATTACAGATTCTAATGACTGCACAAAGTGTCCGGAAGAGTTTTGGTCCAATCAAAACAGAGATGCGTGTATACTGAAAAATGTTGAATTTCTCTCTTTCACTGAGATTATGGGCAAAGTACTTGTGTTTTTCACTTTGTTTGGGGTACTTCTTACTTTAATTGTGGCCATCCTATTCTTTATCTATGGGGACACTCCCTTAGTGAAGGCCAACAACTCTGAGCTGAGCTTCCTGCTGCTCTTCTCCTTGACTCTGTGTTTCCTGTGTTCTCTGACCTTCATAGGCAGGCCCTCTGAGTGGTCCTGCATGCTGCGCCACACAGCATTTGGGATCACTTTTGTCCTATGTATTTCTTGTATTCTTGGTAAAACAATTGTGGTGTTGATGGTCTTTAAAGCTACACTTCCAAGTAGTAATGTAATGAAATGGTTTGGGCCTATACAGCAAAGACTCAGTGTTCTGGCATTCACTCTCATACAGGTTTTAATTTGTATACTTTGGCTAACAATCAACCCTCCTTTTCCTTTCAAAAACACAAAACACTATAAGGAGAAGATTATTCTTGAGTGCGCCCTGGGATCCCCTGTGGGGTTCTGGGCTGTGTTAGGATACATAGGACTCTTAGCTATCTTATGTTTTGTGCTTGCCTTTTTGGCTCGAAAGTTGCCGGATAATTTCAATGAAGCCAAATTTATCACCCTCAGCATGTTGATATTCTGTGCAGTCTGGATCACCTTTATCCCAGCATACGTCAGCTCTCCTGGAAAGTTTACTGTGGCAGTGGAGATATTTGCTATGCTATCATCCAGTTATGGGATACTTTTCTGTATATTTGCACCAAAATGCTTTATTATTGTACTCAAACCTGAACTAAACACAAAAAAACATCTGATGAGGAAAACAAACAAATAAATTTAATTTAAAGACAATAACAGTGTATCTTTCACTTTTTTCTTTCACTGTTTGTGGCTAGGGCTGGATTTTTGCATGATCCAAGCATACTGTTTTATTGCAACATAGATTTTAGCTTTATTTTTTCTAGAAAAAAACAATATATGTGTATTTTAAAAGTCAATTCAACATTGTGAAAATTGTCTTTTACATTAAGTTTTGTTGTGATAATTAAACTTTATTGAGTATCTTTGCAGGAACCACATTGTTTAAAACAACAAATAAAATAAAAAAAAAACAATAACAAGATTTTAAAAAATGAATCCTTGATTTTGTATTTTTGGTCTCTTAAGTTTAATTTGCACTGTTCAGTAGTTCAGTAGTTATAGGCAAAAGTACAGTGCCTTGTTGTCACACAAGCATAAAATGCACACATGTGGGTCAAAGGGCTCTGTCATTATAATACAATATTTGAAAAGAGCCTGAACTTGACATTAACCTTTCCCACACACTGTTCTGGTGTCAGTGCCCCCAAGCATTGCTACAGGGAATGATACAGGGAAGTTTAACTGCAAGCCAGACTCCCCTTTTCAAGAATACCCTGTTCACACTCACACAGTTGAAATAGTCCACTAAACAGCTCCACTGGAGCAGATTAGGGGTTTTAAGGGCCTTTAAGTTTTTACTTATAATTTACTTGGCAGTCCATGCTATGTTTTAGTCAACATCAGGTGAAACCTCAGATTTACAAGGCTCAGCCATGCCTAGAGATCGGCCTATAGTTAGCATGCTTATGTTAGCATGCTTGCATGTTAACATGCAAGTAGGGAACCACTGGGTCCTAACTTTCTGGTGTTTAGCATAATATTTAACATGTTAGCATGCTGAAATTGAAGTTGCTCTTCAGTGCCAACAGCTAGAAATTTGATATGCGGTATATTGTAACTCTAATTAATTAAAATACTTTAAACATTACATCCTCTATGGATACTGTACATACAGTATGTAGTGTATATGTAACTCTATTGCTTAACTAGAACATCAGTATTGGACAGATTTTTGCTTTATACAATATCTGTACATGGCAACTTTGTTATGGTTAGGGTCACAGAAAAACTATGGTAATAGCAAATAAATGACAGTTAAGGTATGGTTAGGGTGAGGCAAATAAAACAATTGGTTGAGGTATGGGAAGGGTTGTGCTGTGGATGTGCTTATAAAAATACACATGGCTGGGCAGTCATGGGGAATTGAGGGGTTTAGTTGATACTGATCCACTACAAACTGTCTTTTAATACACTGCACCAAAACAATTCATGCAACTTATTCTGAAGCCACACTCTTCATATCCACTTCTGTCAAAGGCTTTGATCATATGAAGATCAAGTGCAGTGTCAGGGCAGTACACTCTCATGTATTCTTGTAGCGAAAATAGGACATGAAATGTTTTCATCTGCATAAGTCATGCTTGTATGTCTGTTTCCATCATCAAAATAATTTCTATTCTGTTTGGTATTTGGGTTTGAAACTTTCTAACTGTACTGACCCAATCAAACATTGCTCAGAAGTTCTAATTAAATTTTAAGTTCAACAGTTATTATTGTAAAATTATTTTAACTTCAACTCATACACCTGATGAAGGTGGAAGAGACCAAAACATTGTGAACAAATAAATATTCCAGCAATAAGCCAGACAGTGTGCAGGAGTTTTTCCTAATTTTTGTTCAAGGTGTGCTTTCCTCTGACACACTTGTCGCATATTCAAGCATGCAGTCTTTTTTCAAATTTTTGTAAAATAATTTTAAGAGTTATACAAGTATACAATTGATACACTACCTCCACTTTGGGGTCACATATTTGTCTGAATAACAATTATTTCAAATATCTTTCTGCAAATCCTTGCAATTATTGAGTTTGACTTCCAGCTTTTTTTCTCTATTTTCCCTTTTTCGCTGTTGTACATTTGGTATAACATATTTGCCACATTAAGAAAAAAAAAGAGAAAAATCTCTCACTGCTATACAGACAGCAACAAAAATATGTTTAAATGCTATGTATGTGTATATATTTCCCTTAGTTGCATCTTCCTACTATTTCATTCACAACTTACAGTAATAATGACATAATGGTCTGAAAAATAGAAAATACCATCTCACATGAAAAACAGCCAGCTGGTCTGATGTCATCACGCTGTGATTTGATAGGAGGACCTCAATCATCATCATCTGCAGTTGCATAAAGTTCTGTCCGTTAAAGGAGACACACGTTTTGGTCAGTGATAAGAGAACTCATCACATTACAACTACAAGTTTGTGTGTGCCTGTTTGTACCAGATGTGTGATTGTGTTTATGTAATGTTACTGTTTGTGTTTTTTATAGGAGCCGTAGGAGCCGAGGAAGACACTGCGGCCTGTAAGATGCTAGGGAGCCCAGAGTTTCCTCTGTTATCTAAGGAGGGAGATATCACTATTGGAGGAGCTTTCTCCATCCATAGCCAAATCTCAGATCCTCCGCTCTCCTTCACAGATACTCCAGAACCTCTCATATGCTCCAGGTACTGTTTGTTGTCTCCTCTTACCTGTGTTAGTATTCTGAACTGAAGAAAAGTCACATAAAGTCTGAAAACTGTTTGTGAAAATCTTACTTTTTTCAGGATAAATTTCAGAGAATTTCTTTTTGCCCAAACAATGATTTTTACCATCGAGGAGATCAACAATAGCAGCTCTTTGCTGCCTAATGTCTCACTTGGCTATAAGGTGTTTGACAGCTGTAGTTCAACAATGGCTTCAACGCGTGCAGTAATGAGTCTAATGAATAGAGAGGAAAGGACTTTGAGGAAAACATGCTCCAGCCAGACACCTGTTCATGCCATTATTGCAGCCTCGGAGTCCTCATTAACCACTGTGATGCTACAAATTTCAGGGGTTTTCCAAATACCAATGGTAAATATTTGTGTTCCTATTTGACTGTTTTCCCCATGTTCCTTTTTCTAAAAGGCTTGATCATACTTTATTTGGACACTCAGAGCTAATAATCAACTTAGACTAAATTCTGGTAATATTATGGTTGATTTTAGGGCTATCTCATCTCATTAAGATTGCCAGGGTTCATATAGATGCAGCAGACTGAGCCAAAAGTCAGATGTTGCATCAACATTTATTTGTCATTTACTGTAATACTTGACTGTCAGTCTTGGACCACTGCAGTGTTATTAATATGTTTTTTTTTTCCCACCTATTATTTTCTATTAGATCAGCCACTTTGCCACTTGTGCATGTCTAAGTAACAGAAATGAATACCCCTCCTTCTTCAGAACCATCCCCAGTGACTACTACCAGAGCAGAGCCTTAGCAAAACTGGTAAAGCACTTTGGCTGGACCTGGATTGGGGCAATCAGAAGTGACAATGACTATGGTAACAATGGCATGGCAACATTTATCACAGCTGCACGGCAGCAGGGGGTCTGTATTGAGTATTCAGAAGTCATTTCAAGGACTGACCGAAGTGAGCACATTGCCAAGGTTGTCAGAGTGATCCGTAGTGGCAGTGCTCGGGTTTTAGTTGCCTTCATTTCCCAGGGTGAGATGGACCTTCTACTTGAGGAAGCTCTGAACCAGAACTTGACTGGGCTGCAGTGGGTGGGCAGTGAGTCCTGGATAACAGCAGGATATCTGGCCATCAAGAGGTACTCTGGCATCCTGGCAGGGTCTCTTGGCTTCACTATCAGAAAGGGAAAGATCCCAGGCCTGCTAGATTTTCTTTTGCAGGTTAACCCAAGTCAGAATCCTCAAAATAACCTCCTCAAAGAGTTCTGGGAAGCCACCTTTGGCTGCAGTTTTCAATCCAGTATGCATGGTCAGCCACAGTGCTCTGGCTCTGAGAAACTAGAGAATATTAATAATCCTTTCACTGATGTGTCAGAGCTAAGGATATCTCACAATGTGTATAAGGCTGTGTATGCTGTGGCTCATGCTATGCATAACATGTTAAAATGCACACAAAGTGGTGAAAATGTGAACCAGTCCTGTATATGGAGAGACGATTTAAAGCCAAAAGAGGTCAGAGGTCACCTTCATGAGTAATGTCATTAATATGAATTCATAAACAACCCATGTACTAGTATAGTAAGTCATTCACCACTATTCTCTATTGGCAGGTTGTGAAATATCTACAAGGTGTGAATTTCACCCTTCAGTCAGGAGAAAGCATACACTTTGATGAGAATGGAGACCCTGTAGCGACTTATGAGCTGGTGAACTGGCAGAAAAACCAAGCAGGAAATACTGTGTTTGTGGCTGTAGGGAGCTACGATGCTTCACTACCAAAAGAAAAGCAGTTTACCATGAGCAAAATAAACATAACATGGGCTAATGACTCCTTGAAGGTATCAGTCCTGTTAAATTAATTATGTCTAGAATATTTATATATTGGAAGTTGATTAGTGTTTTTCTTTTGATCTAAGTAGATTCAGACATAGATATGTTAATAAACTTCAGCTGGCTGACAAATAACTCTCTCTTGAAAATTAATAAACAAAGTCTCTTAGTTTTACTTTCACATTGCTTGCTGTACATAAAATCAAGAATTTTAGAGTGATAACTATTCCACAAACCATATCCAGTGTTACAAATTGGTCGATCAATATTGTTTAGGAGGTTATATGGAACTTGACAAGATTTTAAAGTAAATCTTAAAAAATAAAAGTGATTTAATCATCACACCATGTCACACCTTCTATAAATTTGTGAAATACAAATATTCACACTGCTTTTTCACTATAACATGCCAGCTATGTTTCACTTACAATACAGATTTATGTGTAAGATAATGGTAAGAAGCTTGAATTAACTTCCAACAAACAGCTTGAATTTGAAGTATATTCATATATTACAATGATGGAAATTTCACCCAGTCAATTTAATTAAGCGTTTAGATTGAAGGAGGAACAGTCTGTGAGTATTAATGAGCTGTGGTGTTGTTACAGAGGCCTCAGTCTGTGTGCAGTGAAAGCTGTCTGCCAGGTTTCCGCCAGGCAGTTATTAAAGGCAAACCCATCTGCTGTTTCTCCTGCATCGCCTGTGCTGCCGGAGAGATCACCAACTCCACCAGTGAGAAGAAGCTTTTTTTCAAATACAGTCATTCATTATACATTGCTACAGAATCAGTGTTTTCCAGTATTACACATATAAGTCACTAAATACAGCTGGTGCTTATTTTAATATGACCTCTGTCATAACTTGCAGCTCACGGCATGACCAAATTTCAGTGTTTTGTGTTTTCCATTCAGATTCTGCAGAGTGTTCACGATGCTCACTGGAGTACTGGTCAAATAAAGATCACAGCCAGTGTGTTCCAAAGGTGATCGAGTTCTTATCTTATGGCGAAACCATGGGGGCCCTCCTTGCTGTTTTCTCATTGTTCGGAGCGAGTTTAACATTGGTGGTGTCATGTGTCTTCTTTCGGTTTCGTCACACACCTCTTGTCAAAGCCAGTAACTCTGAGCTGAGCTTCCTGCTGCTCTTCTCCCTGACTCTGTGTTTCCTGTGTTCTCTGACTTTCATAGGCCGGCCCACTAAGTGGTCCTGCATGCTGCGCCACACTGCGTTCGGCATCGCATTTGCCTTGTGCATGTCTTGTATCTTGGCTAAAACCATAGCAGTGGTGATGGCCTTTAAGGCTAAAAGGCCAGCAAACACAGTCCCTCAGTGTTCTGCTCCGCTTCAGAGAACAAGTGTTCTTAGCTGTACTTTACTTCAGGTGTTCGTTTGTGTGCTGTGGTTAGCTCTTGCCCCTCCATTCCCTTACAAAAATACTGCTCATGCTACAGAAAAGATTATTCTTGAGTGTGATTTAGGTTCACCTATAGGGTTCTGGGCTGTGCTGGGGTATATAGGACTCTTGGCTGCGCTATGCTTCATCCTTGCTTTTCTGGCTCGAAAGCTGCCTGATAATTTCAATGAAGCCAAATTTATTACCTTCAGCATGTTGATATTCTGTGCAGTCTGGGTCACATTTATCCCAGCATATGTCAGCTCTCCTGGGAAGTTCACTGTAGCTGTGGAGATATTTGCTATTCTGGCTTCTAGCTTTGGGTTACTTTTCTGTATATTTGCTCCAAAATGTTATATTTTACTATTGAAACCAGAGAGAAATACTAAAAAACATATGATGGGGAGAAACAAGAGCACTATGAATGAGTAAGCTTTATATAAGAATAGTAACACTAAAATGCCTGCAATGTTATTTTTCATTAAACAGTAAGTAGGTTCCAATAAATGCATTTAAGAGATTTTTTTCTGGCCCTTTAGACATGTAGATGATATGTAGCATTGTGTTTTTTAATCAGATATTTGTTATCCTCATATCCTTATGAGCAATAATTCCCTGAGCATTAAATCATTAAAAAGCCATCCATGAACTGAATGAAAATATTCTCAGCTGTACCAAATTACATGGCATACATGCCTCAAAGAGTACTACTTAAACTAATACATTGTATTACATTGATAATACACTGCATTGCAGGAAAACTCAAATGCATTGATTAAAAATCAGCATCTGTCTCTTTGAGATATGGTGTAAGTTAGACTATTTTCCGCAGAATGCTTTCTTAGTGACACATTTGATGTGAAAAATAAAGGTCAGCTTGTTGTTTAAAGTGAGAATTTTTTAAGCTTCATTTGAGCAATGGGATTGTTTTTATGGTGAGGAGAAAATAGAAACATTTTGGTCTTCATTAAGCTTGAAATTAAAAGTAAAATTGTAATCAAAAACTTAAATAAAATATAAAGCTCTGGTATCCCCAAAGACATGCTCAGGTTTCTGAAATTATTATTGTAAGGAATAGGTTATGCTAAAAAAAGATGACATAGAAATGGAGCAGGCCCACTTATAGGTCCATCCATCTGTCAATCACACCACAAGCTCTGTCATTGGTGGAGAAAAACTCAATATTCAGACATGTTTCACCCAAGCTCCTGTGGCTTTGTGACAGTTGAAAGAAAAAACCCTATAAAATGCCCAGAGTTGAGGGGTTTCGTCTTTGGGTAGTAGGTATTGAGGTGAGCAACTATGCTTCTGATAGCAGATCTGCTCCTTCTTTCCCTCCTGGCTGTCAGAGGAGTGAAGCCTGTGTGTCAAACATATGGGACAAAAGAACTGTCTCAGTTTTCTAAGCCGGGAGACATCAACATTGGAGGCATTTTCTCCTTCCATCAGAACCCGGTCAGTGTCAACCCAGCTCTCCAAATCAACCCAGGAACAATCCAGTGTGAAGGGTGAGTGAAGGATGGGGGAAAAAACTGTAATTATACATTATATAACATACATGTGTTGTTACTTTATGCATGTTTTGGACATAAATGTGTCAAATTTTCAACCTTTCGCAAATTCTCCACTTTGTTATCTCTACTCTCTTCAGGCTGGACCCAGGAGAACTTCAGTATGCTTATACTATGATGTTTGCCATAGAGGAGATCAACAACAGCTCGGAGCTGCTGCCAGGGGTGATGCTGGGCTACAGGATCTTTGACTCCTGCCCTAGTATCCCTCTGTCCATCAGAGCATCGTTAAACCTGATGAATGGGTATGAGAGTGGGAAAGACAGCTGTGACAAAATCTCCACTGTGCACGCTGTCATAGGGGAAACTACATCCACCTCCACAATAGGTATTGCACGCACCATGGGACCCTTTCATATACCTGTGGTGAGTGAGCATGCTATGAGCACACATGAACTGTCAAGTTAATTTGCTTTGTTGAACGAGAACTAATGTGATGTGAAAAATCTGTATTACCTTGATGACTTGCTTTATATTGGGGCACTGAAGACGTCTGTCCTCAAATGTATTTTCCTCTTTTGTTTCAGATCAGTCATTCAGCCACTTGTGCATGTCTTAGCAACAGAAGAGACTATCCTTCTTTCTTCAGAACTATACCTAGTGACATTTACCAAAGCAAAGCACTGGCAAAGCTGGTAAAACACTTTGGCTGGACATGGGTAGGGGCTATCAGAACCAATAGTGACTATGGGAATGGTGGTATGGCCACTTTCCTGGATGCAGCTCAAAAGGAAGGCGTTTGTGTTGAGTACTCGGTCGCTATTTACAGAACTGATCCAAGGAAGTGGTTCTTAGAAGTGGTGGACATTATAAAGAAATCCACTTCTAAGGTAATTGTGGCATTTGCTGATGGCACAGATCTTGATATTCTGATCAAAGAGCTTTATGCTCAGAACGTGACAGGCCTGCAGTGGGTGGGCAGTGAAGGGTGGATCACTTATCGTTATATTGCCTCTCCTGTAAACTATGCTGTGGTCCAGGGGGCAGTGGGCTTTGCAGCGCTCAATGCTCACATCCCTGGCCTGCAGGAGTTCCTGGCTAACAGCAGGCCCTCCACCACGCCAGGGAACCAGGGACTAGTGGAGTTGTGGGAGATGGTGTTCAGCTGCACCCTGACTCCCCACGCTCAGGATTCAGTCGCAGCCTGCACTGGGAAGGAGTCTCTATGGGACACAAACTCACGCTTCACAGATGTCTCAGATTCCAGTCTGCTGAATAATGTTTACAAGGCCACATATGCTTTAGCTCATGCTCTGCACATGCTATTTACCTGCCAAGATGGACAGGGACCTTTTGAGAACTATTCTTGTGCAGATAGAGAAAATGTGAAACCATGGCAGGTAACCATAAGTACATGAAGATGTTCAAAAATCAAAACTCTATGTTTATCATGATCAAGTTGAATAAGAACATCACTGTTTCCCTGCAGGTTCTGCATTACCTAAACCAGGTCAATTTCACCACTAAGATTGGTGAAAATGTGTTCTTTGATGAAATGGGTGACCCTGTGGCACGTTATGCGCTGGTTAACTGGCAGATGGATGAGACAGGTTATATACTCTTTGAAACCATTGGTTACTATGATGCGTCCCGGCCTGAGGGTCAGCAGTTTGAGATGAAGGCAGGTGTGGAAGCCATCTGGGCAGGCGAGAATCCAAAAGTAAGTCAATGTAGATATTCTCAGCAGGCAATTTTAATAAGCTGTTAGTGATTGAACATTTTTAATTCTTATCTTGATTTTTAAGTAAAGATTTCAAAAAGTAATGAATACATTTCCTAATGCATCATTATTAGTATTATTATACATGTGTCTGGAAATTATTATGAATGAATTTATCACTGTGATGCAGGTGCCGAGGTCTGTTTGCAGTGAGAGCTGTTTGCCGGGGACCCGTCGGGCTTTTGTTAAGGGCAAGCCTATCTGCTGTTTTGATTGCATCACCTGTGCTGATGGGGAGTTCAGCAACAGTACAAGTGAGACAGCAGGGTTCCTAGCCTTTACTCTAGCACTCATCATGTTTCTGTTGGGCAAAATCACGGCCAGCACTTTACTGGTGTATCTGAAGATGTGTGTGCTGTACAGCCTAAACATATTTATGCTTTCAGATGCAGTGAAATGTGACAAATGCCCTCCTGAATACAAGTCCAACGAAGAGAGGAATAACTGTGACTTGAAAGCTATTGAGTTTCTCACCTTCAGAGAACTGATGGGTATACTGTTGGTCACCTTTTCTGTTTTTGGGGCCTGCCTGGCGGTGACTATAGCCCTGATATTTTTCCATTACCGGCAAACTCCCATAGTCAGAGCCAACAACTCTGAGCTGAGCTTCCTGCTGCTCTTCTCCTTGACTCTGTGTTTCCTATGTTCTCTGACCTTTATAGGCCGGCCCTCTGTATGGTCCTGCATGCTGCGCCACACAGCATTCGGCATCACCTTTGTGCTCTGTATCTCATGTGTTCTTGGAAAAACTATAGTAGTGTTGATGGCCTTTAAAGCCACACTTCCAGCTAGTAATATGATAAAATGGTTTGGGCCTGCACAGCAGAGACTCAGTGTTCTGGCGTTTACTCTTATACAGGTTTTAATTTGCATACTTTGGTTGACAATCAACCCTCCCTTTCCTTTTAAAAACATGAAACACTATAAGGAGAAGATTATTCTCGAATGTGCCCTGGGATCACCAGTAGGTTTCTGGGCTGTGTTAGGATACATAGGACTCTTAGCCATCTTATGTTTTATTCTTGCTTTTTTGGCCCGAAAGTTACCTGATAATTTCAATGAAGCTAAATTCATCACCTTCAGCATGCTGATATTCTGTGCAGTCTGGATCACATTTATCCCAGCTTATGTCAGCTCTCCTGGGAAGTTCACCGTAGCTGTGGAGATATTTGCTATTCTGGCTTCAAGTTATGGAATGTTATTTTGTATTTTTTTGCCGAAGTGCTATATAATTTTATTGAAACCTGAGAACAACACAAAGAAACATTTGATGGGTAAAGCAACTCAGAGAGCCCTTTGAGCAATTAGTTAAATCACAGTAATATATTTTGTATTTAATGTAATTATACATATTCTATGACTTTAATTAGTTTATACTTCAATACTTAAAGTATGATCATGCTGTAACTACACCAATTTATTTGACAGAAAAAGAATGATCTCCAACTTGAATGGAAAATACATAAATCTCCCTATGCTGTCTGCATATCAACAACTCAGATGACTTGAAAATGTATTTCATAAACTAAATAAAAACATGAGCACAAACAAAAACTGCAGCTGTGCTTTCTATACAAATTGTTATTTAATCTTTAAAAGAATATATCTTTGCATTTATACAATATGTATTAATAAAACTGAAATAAAATTCAAATATTACATAAGATGTGCACTCTTTTTTGTGTTGTTTTGAAAATGTCTATTAACTCCTTAGTACCTTCACAGTACATTACAAAACTGTACATATATACTCTACTAAATCATATAAAGACACAAAATTGTTATGTAGTACACGAGTGTTATCATTTCACAATGCATCAGTCAAATCAAGTGATTTCATGATTTAAGGTATCAAGAAAGCACAAATCCCTAATTGGACCTCACATAAACTAGCCCCTAATAAATATTTTTGGTGTATCTGGCCTAGCCCTCTCTTGGCTTAAATCCTACTTATCTGAAAGAACACAGTGTGTCTGCTATAATAATAATACTACATGTAAATGATGTGATGTTAAATATGAAGTACATCAGGGCTCGGTTTTTGGCCCTCTGCTTTTCTCTCTTTTTATTTTGCCTCATGGCCAGATTATAGGTTGTCATTCAATAAATTTCCATTGCTCTGCGGATGGTATTCAGCTGCATGTGCCTATAAGGGCTGATGATCATACACAAATTACAGGGCCTGCTTAGCTGCTGTGAAAAATTGGGTGTCACTAAATTTCCTGTTTCTAAATTCAGATAAAACTGAAATGCTGGTTGTTGGCCCTGCTAGACACAGAAACCAGTTTGATCAAGTAACAGCAACACTCGACAACTGTGTGGTTTCACAAACAAAAAGAATCTTGGTGTTATGTTTGATCCCAGCCTCTCCTTTGATAAGTACATTAAAGAAATCACCAAGACTGTCTTTTTCTACTTACGTAACATAGCTATAATTCGGTCTTCCCTGTCCATGGCTGACACAGAGATCGTAAATCATGCATTTGTTTCATCCACAATTGGTTACTGTAATGTTCTGTTTTCAGGTCTGCCACATGCTAGTACTAAAAGTCTTCAGATGGTTCAAAAGGTGTTAAGGTTAAGATGTTTCTGCTGACTTATAAAATCTTAAATGGGCCCCATCATACCTGTCTGATCTACTTAAACCTTATATTCTATCTCAGGCTCTCTGCTCTCAACATGCAGGGCTCCTGTGTTCACCTAAAGTTAAAAATAAGTCAGCGGATGGCAGGGCCTTTTCCTATCAGACCCTATTCTTATGGAATAACCTCCTTGCTGACATCAGACGTCCAAGTCTGTTGAGTCCTTAACTGAATCTAAACTTAAAACTCATCATTTTGCCTTAATCTACAATTAGCTGCCTTTAATTGAATGCATGACTTTGCACTGTACGGTGGATTGGTTTCTGTCTCGATTAATTTACTAAACGCTGTCCTACCAATGAGATTATTGATTATTGCAACTGTTCTGATAACCATTACATCTCTCTAACCTTCTGTTTGTTTGTTTCACAAGCACATGAGGGTCCGAACTGTGTGCCCCTCTCTCTTCTCTCCCTTTGTCTCCCTATTTTGTCCTCCTGTCCCGCAGGAGTTCAGCCTCACACATGTCTTTCTCTCTGAATAATGTCTTTATCCTTCTCTCTCTCCTGTGTGAATAATGTCTTTTCTTGTATCTTCTCCCATGTATGTGAATGATGTGATGTGAGTCTTCCCTGTGTGCATGTGTAGTCTGTCCTCCTGCCAGGTCTGCATGTTGATGGAGGTCACGTTGCTCCAGTCCTGCTCTGTTCTGGTGGCACCTGGAAGCTGCTTGGTGTCCTTTTCATCACATTCGTCATTTATATTGTAAATCCATTCAAAATTTATTTAATTTTGTTATCCTGTTCAATGCTATATTCTGTAATTTGTGTTCTATTCTGTACACCTCTTTTTTTTTTTCCTCAAAAAAATCAAGGGTCTGAGGATAAAGGAGGTTGTATTGCTGTACAGATTATAAAGCCCCCTGAGGCAAATTTCTGATTTGTGATATTGGGTTATATAAATAAAATTGACTTGACTTGACCACCTTTGCTGAAAACCACAGTACAACACACTGCACAGCGTCTGTAGGTCATGGTAGTTGGGCCTCTCTATACTATTCAGTTATAATATGAACTACACTGAGGCTTGAAAACCTCTCGAAAAAGACTATAATTTAAAACCTCTTCTGTATGCTGTAAACATTCACAACCGGAGACTGGTGTCAGATAGTTCAGTTTCAGTGTCACCTCACTAATGAGCACCTCAAATCAGCCAGTAGTGTGGGAAATACAGTATTGTTTTGGGGGAATTTTATCAATGCTTTTACGATTTTATAACTACATCTGATGATTTAAAAGCTACTCACTACTATTTAAAAGCTATACTTATTTGATACACAGAGCCCAAGAGACCCATCTGAATACTGATTTGTCTGTAGCACCAACAGTGGAGCCACACAAGGCCCACTAGAAAGTGGTGTGAGAATAAAAAGAAAAAAAAGGCACTTCTACTGTGTGCAGGATTAGGGTTATAAAATAATTATGAAATTGTCCTGTAGGGAATAGACAAATAAGGAGGGAGAGGTCTTAATCTCTTTTTTTTACCAGAAGGTATGCAAAGCATATTCATCTTTTCCCTTTATTTAAGGCAAAAAAGATGAGCACTGGCTAACCTGTGTATAACCTGATGTCCATAAAATAAAACACAAAGAAGTGCTACAAGTGAAGTGAAGTGAAGAGGTGCTCATTGTGAATACCAACTGGATGGCTGGATCTGCATTGAGGGTTTTAAAAGTTCCAACTGCCTCATGGCCTATTTCAATATTCGAGACTTCTCTTTCCTTATACAGTAACATGTTTGTAGAGAATTAAAATTAACATCCATAACTGGATTTTCCTTCCCTCCCCTCAGCTCTGTGGAGCTTTTTCCTTTTACCTCATTATTGCTGCAGCTTTACTGTTTTGATTCTTTGATTCAGTCTCACTTGTTCTCAGCAGCAGTGGGCAGCTGTTTTCATTTTTTTTTTTAAAGTATATATATATACATATACATATACATACATATATACATACACATACACATACATACATACATATACACACACACACACACACACACACACACACACACGCATATATATATATATATATATATATATATATATATGCATATATAATATCTAACCTAGCTAACAAATGTTAGACAGACAATTTTAGCAACAAGTAGGTGAACATAGTGGAGCAGTTAGCAGCTTAAAAAACAGACATTTCCCTCTGGAGTTAGTTGAGACCAAAACAGATGTAAAAGGAGAGTGAATTTTAGACTTAAATTCATCAGGTGGATACAAACAAAACGCCAAATGAATGCTAAAGTTGGTCTGTCTCTGCTTGATGCTTAAATAAGCTACTTTTTGGTAACAACAACATCTTTATGTATACAGCTCATTGTGCTGCCCCCAAGTAGCCAATTCAGGTTCAACAAACCTGTTTACATCATGTTTATCCTGCATAATTTTTCGAGAAAATGAATTCAGTGTAAATTCAAGTACAAATTGCATTGCAAAAATGTTATTGTTAAAAAAGGAAATGTTTTGTACAGAACAATTGAATATTTTTTTCTGATAAAGTAATGATATTCAAAATAGGCTACAGCCTACTAACCTTTTATCATTTGTGTACCTCCCTCCATGTGCCCCACCTCGTAAGTCCATGGAGATGAAACATCACAGGTCTATTATTTTTTTTTTTATGCCTCTCTAAAATGTATAAATACCAGTGCAAGATTTTGATTTACATTAAGTTACATTTGATGCCATCCAGTGGTTTACGGAATGACACACAGCAGACAGAGGTGGCCAGAGCAGTGTTGGGCACTTTTACAGCTGTTGTTGGTGGTGTCTTTCTCTCAGGCTGAGGAGCTGGTTTGCAGGCACAGAGGAGATCCTGAGAAGCCCCAGCTGTCTAAGGATGGAGACATTATGTTGGGGGGAATCTTTTCTTTCCACAGCAGTTGGAAAGACAGACAGGATAAATACATACA